>NW_026114640.1:0-61627 GCF_025201925.1 Gopherus flavomarginatus | reverse complement strand
CCCCAGGGGTTGGGCCCCTGGAGCTATGGTTCGGGCCCCCAGGGTTTGGGCCCCTGGAGCTGGTGTTGGGGCCCCCAGGGGTTGGGCTCCTGTAGCTATGGTTCGGGCGCTCAGGGGTTGGGCCCCTGGAGCTGGTGTTGGGGCTCCGCAGGGGTTGGGCCCCTGGAGCTGGTGTTGGGGCGCTCAGAGGTTGGGCCCCTGGAGCTGGTATTGGAGCCCCCAGGGGTTGGGCCCCTGGAGCTGGTGTTCGGGCCCCCAGGGTTTGGGCCCCTGGAGCTATGGATCGGGCCCCCAGGGGTTGAGCCTCTGGAGCTGGTGTTGGGGCCCCCAGGGGTTGGGCCCCTGGAGCTGGTGTTGGGGCCCCCAGGGGTTGGGCCCCTGGAGCTATTGTTGGAGCGCTCAGGGGTTGGGCCCCTGGAGCTGGTGTTGGGGCGCTCAGGGGTTGGGCCCCTGGAGCTGGTGTTGGGGCCCCCAGGGGTTGGGCCCCTGGAGCTATGGTTCGGGTCCTCAGGGGTTGGGCCACTGGCGCTGGTGTTGGGGACCCCAGGGGTTGGGCCCCTGGAGCTGTTTTTGGAGCGCTCAGTGGTTGGGCCCCTGGAGCTGGTGTTGGGGCCACCAGCGGTAGGGCCCCTGTAGCTGGTGTTGGGGCCCCCAGGGGTTGGGCCCCTGGACCTATGGTTCGGGGCCCCAGGGGTTGGGCCTCTGGAGCTGGTGTTAGGGCCCCCAGGGGTTGGGCCCCTGGAGCTATGGATCGGGCCCCCAGGGGTTGAGCCCCTGGAGCTGGTGTTGGGGCCCCCACGGGTTGAGGCCGTTGAGCTATGGTTCGGGCCCCCAGGGGTTGGGCCCCTGGAGCAGGTGTTGGGGCCCCAGGGGTTGGGCCCCTGGAGCAATTGTTCGGGCCCCCAGGGGTTGGGTCCCTGGAGCTGGTGTTGGGGCCCCCAGGGGTTTGGCCCCTGGAGCTGTGGTTCGGGCGCTCAGGGGTTGGGCACCTGGAGCTTTTGTTGGGGCCCCCAGGGGTTGGGCCCCTGGAGCTATGGTTCGGGCGCTCAGGGGTTGGGCACCTGGAGCTTTTGTTGGGGCCCCCAGGGGTTGGGCCCGTGGAGCTATGGTTCGGGCCCACAGAGGTGGGGCCCCTGGAGCTGGTGTTGGGGCCCCCAGGGGTTGGGCCCCCGGAGCTGGTGAGGGGCCCCCAGGGGTTGGGCCCTGGAGCTATGGTTCGTGCGCTCAGGGGTTGGGGCCCTGGAGCTGGTGTTGGGGCCCCCAGGGGTTTGCCCCAGTAGCTGGTGTCGGGGCCCCCAGGGGTTGGGACCCTGGAGCTGTGGTTCGGGCCCCCAGGGGTTGGGCCCCTGGAGCTGGTGTTGGGGCGCTCAGGGGTTGAGCCCCTGGAGCTGGTGTTGGGGCCCCCAGGGGTTGGGCTCCTGGAGCTGGTGTTGGGGCCCCTAGGGGTTGGGAACCTGGAGCTGGTGTTGGGGCCCCCAGGGGTTGGGCCCCTGGAGCTGGTGTTGAGGCGCTCAGGGGTTGGGCCCCTGGAGCTGGTGTTGGGGACCCCCGGGGTTGGGCCCCTGTAGCTATGGTTCCGGCTCCCAGGGGTTGGGCCCCTGGAGCTATGGTTCAGGCGCTCAGGGGTTGAGCCCCTGGAGCTGGTGTTGGGGCGCTCAGGGGTTGGGCACCTGGAGCTGGTGTTGGGGCCTCCAGGGGTTGGGCCCCTGGAGCTATGGTTCGGGCCCCCAGGGGTTGGGACCCTGGAGCTGGTGTTGGGTCTCCCAGGGGTTGGGCCCCTGGAGCTGGTGTTGGGGCCCCCAGAGGTTGGGCCCCTGGAGCTGGTGTTGGGGCGCTCAGGGGTTGGGCCCCTGAAGCTGGTGTTCTTGCCCCCAGGGGTTGGGCCCCTGGAGCTATGGTTCGGGCCCCCAGGGTTTGGGCCCCTGGAGCTGGTGTTGGGGCCCCCAGGGGTTGGGCTCCTGTAGCTATGGTTCGGGCGCTCAGGGGTTGGGCCCCTGGAGCTGGTGTTGGGGTCCGCAGGGGTTGGGCCCCTGGAGCTGGTGTTGGGGCGCTCAGAGGTTGGGCCCCTGGAGCTGGTATTGGAGCCCCCAGGGGTTGGGCCCCTGGAGCTGGTGTTCGGGCCCCCAGGGTTTGGGCCCCTGGAGCTATGGATCGGGCCCCCAGGGGTTGAGCCCCTGGAGCTGGTGTTGGGGCCCCCAGGGGTTGGGCCCCTGGAGCTATTGTTGGAGCGCTCAGGGGTTGGGCCCCTGGAGCTGGTGTTGGGGCGCTCAGGGGTTGGGCCCCTGGAGCTGGTGTTGGGGCCCCCAGGGGTTGGGCCCCTGGAGCTATGGTTCGGGGCCCCAGGGGTTGGGCCACTGGCGCTGGTGTTGGGGCCCCCAGGGGTTGGGCCCCTGGAGCTGTTTTTGGAGCGCTCAGTGGTTGGGCCCCTGGAGCTGGTGTTGGGGCCACCAGGGGTAGGGCCCCTGTAGCTGGTGTTGGGGCCCCCAGGGGTTGGGCCCCTGGACCTATGGTTCGGGGCCCCAGGGGTTGGGCCTCTGGAGCTGGTGTTAGGGCCCCCAGGGGTTGGGCCCCTGGAGCTATGGATCGGGCCCCCAGGGGTTGAGCCCCTGGAGCTGGTGTTGGGGCCCCCACGGGTTGAGGCCCTTGAGCTATGGTTCGGGCCCCCAGGGGTTGGGCCCCTGGAGCTGGTGTTTGGGCCCCCAGGGGTTGTGACCGTGGAGCTATGGTTCGGGCGCTCAGGGGTTGGGCCCCTGGAGCTGGTATTGGGGACCCCAGGGGTTGGGCCCCTGGAGCTGTTGTTGGAGCGCTCAGGGGTTGACCCCCTGGAGCTGGTGTTGGGGCGCTCAGGGGTTGGGCCCCTGGAGCTGGTGTTGGGGCCCCCAGGGGTTGGGCCTCTGGAGCTATGGTTCGGGGCCCCAGGGGTTGGGCCCCTGGAGCTGGTGTTGGGGCCCCCAGGGGTTGGGCTCCTAGAGCTGGTGTTGGGGCGCTCAGGGGTTGGGCCCCTGGAGCTGGTGTTGGGGCCCCAAGGGGTTGGGCCCCTGGAGCAGGTGTTGGGGCCCCCTGGGGTTGGGCCCCTAGAGCTATGGTTCGGGCGCTCTGGGGTTGGGCCCCTGGAGCTGGTGTTGGGGCCCCTAGGGGCTGAGCCCCTGGAGCTGGTGTTGGGGTGCTCAGGGGTTGGGCCCATGGAGCTGATGTTGGGGCCCCCAGGGGTTGGGCCCCTGGAGCTGGTGTTGGGGCCCCAGGGGTTGGGCCCCTGTAGCTATGGTTCGGGCCCCCAGGGGTTGGGCTCCTGGAGCTGGTGTTGGGGCCCCCAGGGGTTGGGCCCCTGAAGCTGGTGTTGTGGCGCTCAGGGGTTGGGCACCTGGAGCTGGTGCTGGGGCGCTCAGGAGTTGGGGCCCTGGAGCTTGTGTTGGGACCCCCAGGGGTTGGGCCCCTGGAGCTATGGTTTAGGCCCCCAGGGGTTGGGCCCCTGGAGCTGGTGTTTGGGCCCCCAGGGGTTGGGAACCTGGAGCTATGGATCGGGCCCCCAATGATTGAGACAATGGAGCTGGTGTTGGGTCCCCCAGGGGTTGAGACCATGGAGCTATGGTTCAGGCCCCCAGGGGTTGGGCCCCTGGAGCTGGTGTTTGGGCCCCCAGGGGTTGTGCCCCTGGAGCTATGGTTCGGGCCCTCAGGGGTTGGGCCCCTGGAGCTGGTGTTGGGGCCCCCAGGGGTTGGGCCCCTGGAGCTGTTGTTGGAGCGCTCAGGGGTTGGGCCCCTGAAGCTGGTGTTGGGGTGTTCAGGGGTTGGGCCTATGTAGCTGGTGTTGGGGCCCCCAGGGGTTGGGCCCCTGGAGCTATGGTTCGGGGCCCCAGGGGTTGGGCCTGTGGAGCTGGTGTTGGGGCCCCCAGGGGTTGGGCTCTTGGAGCTGGTGTTGGGGCGCTCAGCAGTTGGGCCCTTGGAGCTGGTGTTTGGGCCCCCAGGGGTTCGGCCCCTGGAGCAGGTGTTGGGGCCGCCAGGGGTTGGGCCCCTATAGCGATGGTTCGTGCGTTCTGGGGTTGGGCCCATGGAGCTGGTGTTGCGGCCCCTAGGGGCTGGGCCCCTGGAGCTGGTGTTGGGGTGCTCAGGGGTTGGTCCCATGGAGCTGATGTTTGGGCCCCCAGGCGTTGGGCAGCTGGAGCTGGTGTTGGGGCCCCCAGGGGTTGGGCCCCTGGAGCTATGGTTTGGGCCCCCAGGGTTTGGGCTCCTGGAGCTGGTGTTGGGGCTCCCAGGGCTTGGGCCCCTGGAGCTGGTGTTCGGGCGCTCAGGGTTTGGGCCCCTGGAGCTGGTGTTGGGGCCCCCAGGAGTTGTTCCCCTGCAGCTGGTGTTGGGGCCCCCAGGGGTTGGGCCCCTGGAGCTGGTGTTGGGGCGCTCAGGGGTTGGGCCCCTGGAGCTGGTGTTGGGGCCCCCAGGGGTTGGGCCACTGGAGCTATGGTTCGGGCGCTCAGGGGTTGGGCCCCTGGAACTGGTGTTGGGGCCCACAGGGGCTGGGCCCCTGGAGCTAGTGTTGGGGCGCTCAGGGGTTTGGTCTTCCGGAGCTGGTATTGGTGCCCCCAGGGGTTGGGCCCCTGGAGCTGGTGTTGGGGCCCCCGGGGGTTGGGCCCCTGGAGCTGATGTTGGTACGCTCAGGGGTTTTGCTCCTGGAGCTGGTGTTGGGGCCCCCAGGGGTTGGGCCCTGGAGCTATGGATCGGGCCCCCAGGGGTTGGGCCCCTGGAGCTGGTGTTGGGGCCCACAGTGGTTTGGCCCCTGGAGCTGGGGTTGGGGACCCCAGGGGTTGGGACGCTGGAGCTCGTGTTGGTGCGCTCAGGGGTTGGGTCCCTGGAGCTGTTGTTGGGGCCCCCAGGGGTTGGTCCCCTGGAGCTGGTGTTGGGGCCCCCAGGGGTTGGGCCCCTAGAACTATGGTTCGGGCGCTCAGGGGTTGGGCCCCTGGAGCTGGTATTGGGGCCCCCGGGGTTTGGGCCCCTGGATCTGGTGTTGGGGCACTCAGCGGTTGGGAACCTGCAGTTGGTGTTGGGGCCCACAAGGGTTGGGCCCCAGGAGCTGGTGTTGGGGCGCTCAAGGGTTCTGCCCCTGGAGCTATGGTTCGGGCGCTCAGGGGTTGGGCCCCTGGAGCTGGTGTTGGGGCCCTCAATGTTTGGACCAATGGGGCTGGTGTTGGGGCCCCCAGGGGTTGGGCCCCTGGAGCTATGGTTCGGTCCCCAGGGGTTCGGCCCCTGGAGCTGGTGTCGGGGCCCCCATGGGTCTTGCCCCTGAAGCTGGTGTTGGAGCCCCAAGGGGTTGGGCCCCTGGAGCTATGGTTCGGGCCCCCAGGGGTTGGGCCCCTGGAGCTGGTGTTCGGGCGCTGAGGGGTTGGGCCCCTGGAGCTGGTGTTGTTGCCCCCAGGGGTTCGGCCCCTGCAGCTGGTGTTGGGGCGCTCAGGGGTTGGGCCTCTGAAGCTATGGTTCGGGCGCTCAGGGGTTGGGCCTCTGGAGCTGGTGTTGGGGCCCCCAGGGGTTGAGCCCCTGGAGCTGGTGAGGGGCCCCAGGGGTTAGGCCCCTGGAGCTATGGTTCGGGCGCTCATGGGTTGGGCCCCTGGAGCTGGTGTTGGGGCCCAAAGGGGTTGGGCCCCTGGAGCTGGTGAGGGGCCCCAGGGGTTAGGCCCCTGGAGCTATGGTTCGGGCGCTCAGCGGTTGGGCCCCTGGAGCTAGGGTGGAGAGCCCCAGGGGTTGGGCCCCTGGAGCTAGTGTTGGGGCCCCCAGGGATTGGGCCCCTGGAGCTATGTTTCGGGCGCTCTGGGTTTGGGCTCCTGGAGCTAGTGTTGGGGCCCGCAGGGGTTGGGCCCCTGGAGCTGTGGTTGGGGCCCCCAGGGGTTAGGCCTCTGGAGCTATGGTTCGGGCGCTCAGGGGTTGGGCCCCTGGAGCTGGTGTTGGGGCCCCCAGGGGTTGGGCCCCTGGAGCTGGTGTTGGGGCCCCCAGGGGTTGTGCCCCTGGAGCTATGGTTCGGGCCCCCAGGGGTTGGGCACGTGGAGCTGGTGTTGGGGCCCCCAGGGGTTGGGCCTCTAGAGCTTGTGTTGGGGCGCTCAGGGGTTGGGCCCCTGGAGCTGGTGTTGGAGTCCCCAGGGGTTGGGCACCTGGAGCTATGGTTCGGGCCCCCAGGGTTTGGGCACGTGGAGCTGGTGTTGGGGCCCCGAGGGGTTGGGCCCCTGGAGCTGTTGTTGGGACGCTCAGAGGTTTGGCCCCTTGAGCTGGTGTTGGGACCCCAAAGGGTTAGACCTCTGGAGCTGATGTTCGGGACCCCAGGGGTTGGGCCCCTGGAGCTATGGTTCGGGCGCTCAGGGGATGGGCCCCTGGAGCTGGTGTTGGGGCCCCCAGGGGTTGGGCCCCTGGAGCTAGTGTTGGGGCGCTCAGGGGTTGGGCCCCTGGAGCTGGTGTTGGGGCCCCCAGGGGTTGGGCCCCTGGAGCTGGTGTTCGGGCGCTCAGGGGTTGGGCCTCTGGAGCTATGGTTCGGGCGCTCAGGGGTTGGGCCCCTGGAGCTGGTGTTGTTGGCCCTAGGGGTTCGGCCCCTGCAGCTGGTGTTGGGGCGCTCAGGGGTTGGGCCTCTGAAGCTATGGTTCGGGCGCTCAGGGGTTGGGCCCCTGGAGCTGGTGTTGGGGCCCCCAGGGGTTGGGCCCCTGGAGCTGGTGAGGGGCCCCAGGGGTTAGGCCCCTCGAGCTATGGTTCAGGCGCTCATGGGTTGGGCCCCTGGAACTGGTGTTGGGGCTCCACGGGGTTGGGCCCCTGGAGCTGGTGAGGGGCCCCAGGGGTTAGGCCCCTGGAGCTATGGTTCAGGCGCTCAGCGGTTGGGCCCCTGGAGCTAGGGTGGAGGGCCCCAGGGGTTGGGCCCCTGGAGCTGGGGTTGGGGCCCCGTGGGTTACGGCCCTGGAGCTGGGGTTGGGGCCCCCAGGGGTTAGGCCCCTGGAGCTATGGTTCTGGCGCTCAGGGGTTTGGCCCCTGGAGCTGGTGTTGCGGCCCCGAGGGGTTGGGCCCCTGGAACTATGCTTCAGGCGCTCTGGGGTTGGGCCCCTGGAGCTGGTGTTGGGGCTCCCAGGGATTGGGCTCATGGAGCTGGTGTTGGGGCCCCCAGGGGTTGGGCCCCTGGAGCTGAGGTTGGGGCCACCAGGGGTTAGGTCCATGGAGCTATGGTTCGGGCGCTCAGGGGTTGGGTCCCTGGAGTTGGTGTTGGGGCCCCAGGGGCTGGGCTCCTGCAGCTAGTGTTGGGGCCCCAGGGGTTAGACCCCTGGAGATATGGTTCGGGCGCTCAGGGTTTGGGCCCCTGGAACAATGGTTCGGGCTCTCTGGGGTTGGGCCCCTGGAGCTGGTGTTGGGGCTCCCAGGGGTTGGGCTCTTGGAGCTGGTGTTGGGGTCCCCAGGGGTTGGGCCCCTGTAGCTGGGGTTGGGGCCCCCGGGGGTTAGACCCCTGGAGCTATGGTTCGGGCGCTCAGGGGTTGGACCCCTGGAGCTGGTGTTGGGGCATCTAGGGGTTGGGCCCCTGGAGCTGGGGTTGGGGCCCCCGGGGGTTAGGCCCCTGGAGCTATGGTTCGTTCGCTCAGGGGTTGGGCCCCTGGAGCTGGTGTTGGGGCCCTCAGGGATTAGGCCCCTGGAGCTATGGTTCTGGCGCTCAGGGATTGGGCCCCTGGAGCTGGTTTTGGAGCCCCCAGGGGTTGGGCTCCTGGAGCAGGTGTTGGGGCCCCCAGGGGTGGGCCCCTGGAGCTGTGGTTGGGGCCCCCGGGGGTTAGGCCCCTGGAGCTATGGTTCGGGGACTCAGGGGTTGGGCCCGTGGAGCTGGTGTTGGGGCCCACAGGGGTTGGGACCCTGGAGGTGGGGTTTGGGCCCCCAGGAGTTAGGCCCCTAGAGCTATGGTTCGGGCGCTCATGGGTTGGGCCCCTGGAGCTGGAGTTGGGGCCCCAAGGGGTTGGGCCCCTGGAGCTGGTGAGGGGCCCCAGGGGTTAGGCCCCTGGAGCCATGGTTTGGGCGCTCAGGGTTTGGGCCCCTGGAGCTGGGGTCGAGGGCCCCAGGGGTTGGGTCCCTGGAGCTGGGGTTGGGGCCCCGGGGGTTACGCCCCTGGAGCTGGGGTTGGGCCCCTGGAGCTGGTGAGGGGCCCCCGGGGTTAGGCCCCTGGAGCTATGGTTCGGACGCTCAAGGGTTGGGCCTCTGGAGCTGGGGTCGAAGGCCCCAGGGGTTGGGCCCCTGGAGCTGGGGTTGGGGCCCCCAGGGGTTAGGCCCCTGGACCTATGGTTCGGGCGCTCAGGGGTTTGGCCCCTGGAGCTGGTGTTGGGGCCCCCAGGGTTTGGGCCCCTGGAACTATGGTTCGGGCTCTCTGGGGTTGGGCCCCTGGAGCTGGTGTTGGGGCTCCCAGGGGTTGGGCTCTTGGAGCTGGTGTTGGGGTCCCCAGGGGTTGGGCCCCTGTAGCTGGGGTTGGGGCCCCCGGGGGTTAGACCCCTGGAATTTTGGTTCGGGCGCTCCGGGGTTGGACCCCTGGAGCTGGTGTTGGGGCATCCAGGGGTTGGGCCCCTGGAGCTGGGGTTGGGGCCCCCGGGGGCTAGGCCCCTGGAGCTATGGTTCGTTCGCTCAGGGGTTGGGCCCCTGGAACTGGTTCTGGGGCCCTCAGGGATTAGGCCCCTGGAATTATGGTTCTGGCGCTCAGGGATTGGGCTCTTGGAGCTGGTTTTGGGGCCCCCAGGGGTTGGGCTCCTGGAGCAGGTGTTGGGGCCCCCAGGGGTTGGGCCCCTGGAGCTGTGGTTGGGGCCCCCGGGGGTTAGGACCCTGGAGCAATGGTTCGGGCGCTCATGGGTTGGGCCGCTGGAGCTGGTGTTGGGGCCCCAATTGGTTGGGCCCCTGGAGCTGGTGAGGGGCCCCAGGGGTTAGGCCCCTGGAGCTATGGTTCGGGCGCTCAGGGGTTGGGCCCCTGGAGCTGTTGTTAAGGGCCCCAGGGCTTGGGCCCCTGGAGCTGGGGTTGGGGCCCCGGGGGTTACGCCCCTGGAGCTGGGGTTGGGCCCCTGGAGCTGGTGAGGGGCCCCAGGGGTTAGGCCCCTAGAGCTATGGTTCGGATGCTCAGGGGTTGGGCCCCTGGAGCTGGTGTTGGGGCCCCCAGGGGTTGGGCCCCTGGAACAATGGTTCGGGCTCTCTGGGGTTGGGCCCCTGGAGCTGCTGTTGGGGCTCCCAGGGGTTGGGCTCTTGGAGCTGGTGTTGGGGTCCCCAGGGGTTGGGCCCCTGTAGCTGGGGTTGGGGCCCCCGGGGGTTAGACCCCTTGCGCTATGGTTCAGGTGCTCAGGGGTTGGGCCCTTGGAGCTGGCGTGCGGGCCCCCAGGGTATAGGCCCCTAGAGCTATGGTTTGGGCACTCTGGGGTTGGGCCCCTGGAGCTGGTGTTGGGGCTCCCAGGGGTTGGGCCCCTGGAGCTGGTGTTGGGGCCCTCAGGGATTAGGCCCCTGGAGCTATGGTTCTGGCGCTCAGGGATTGGGCCCCTGGAGCTGGTTTTGGGGCCCCCAGGGGTTGGGCTCCTGGAGCAGGTGTTGGGGCCCTCGGGGTTTAGGCCTCTGCAGCTATGGTTCGGGCTCTCAGGGGTTGGGCCCCTGGAACTGGGGTCAAGGGCCCCAGGGGTTCGGCCCCTGGAGCTGGGGTTGGGGCCCCGTGGGTTACGCCCCTGGAGCTGGGGTTGGGGCCCCAAGGGTTAGGCCCCTGGAGCTATGGTTCGGGCGCTCAGGGGTTGGGCCGCTGGAGCTGGTGTTGGGGCCCCTGACCTAATGTCACCCCTTGCTCTCCCATCCCCCATACAGACAGTCCCGACTCCATCACAGTAATGCCCCGACATTTCACGCATGGAGCAACAGTAACACTGTGTGGCCATGCAGGGTAATGCCCAGAGCATTTCCTGCATGGAGCAAGAGTGACACCGTGTGGCCACATAGGGTAGTGTACAGAGCATTTCCCCGCATGGAGCTATGGTTCGGGAGCTCTGGGGTTGGGCCCCTGCAGCTGGTGTTGGGGCCTCAGGGGTTAAGCCCCTTGCGCTATGGTTCGGGCTCTCAGGGGTAGGGCTCTTGGAGCTGGCGTGTGGGCCCCCAGGGTATAGGCCCCTAGAGCTATGGTTTGGGCACTCTGGGGTTGGGCCCCTGGAGCTGGTGTTGGGGATCCCAGGGGTTCGACCCTTGGAGCTGGTGTTGGGGCCCTCAGGGATTAGTCCCCTGGAGCTATGGTTCTGGCGCTCAGGGATTGGGCCCCTGGAGCTGGTTTTGGGGCCCCCAGGGGTTGGGATCCTGGAGCAGGTGTTGGGGCCCCCAGGGGTTGGGCCCCTGGAGCTGTGGTTGGGGCCCCCGGGGGTTAGGCCCCTGGAGCTATGGTTCGTTCGCTCAGGGGTTTGGCCCCTGTAGCTGGTGTTTGGACCCGCAGGGGTTGGGCCCCTGGAGCTGGGGTTCGGGCCCCCGGGGCTTAGGCCCCTGGAGCTATGGTTCGGGCGCTCAGGGATTGAGCCCCTAAAGCTGGTTTTGGGGCCCCCATTGGTTGGGCCCCTGGAGCTGGGATTGGGGCCTCCAGGGGTTAGGCCCCTGGAGCTATAGTTCGGGCGGTCAGCGGTTGGGCCCCTGTAGCTGGGGTGGAGTGCGCCAGGGGTTGGGCCCCTGGAGCTAGTGTTGGGGACCCAAGGGGTTGGGTCCCTGGAGCTGGTGGTGCCTGCAGGGGTTGGGCCCCTGGAGCTGGTGTTGGGGCGCTCAGAGGTTGGGCCCCTGGAGCTGGTATTGGAGCCCCCAGGGGTTGGGCCCCTGGAGCTGGTGTTCGGGCCCCCAGGGTTTGGGCCCCTGGAGCTATGGATCGGGCCCCCAGGGGTTGAGCCCCTGGAGCTGGTGTTGGGGCCCCCAGGGGTTGGGCCCCTGGAGCTATTGTTGGAGCGCTCAGGGGTTGGGCCCCTGGAGCTGGTGTTGGGGCGCTCAGGGGTTGGGCCCCTGGAGCTGGTGTTGGGGCCCCCAGGGGTTGGGCCCCTGGAGCTATGGTTCGGGGCCCCAGGGGTTGGGCCACTGGCGCTGGTGTTGGGGCCCCCAGGGGTTGGGCCCCTGGAGCTGTTTTTGGAGCGCTCAGTGGTTGGGCCCCTGGAGCTGGTGTTGGGGCCACCAGGGGTAGGGCCCCTGTAGCTGGTGTTGGGGCCCCCAGGGGTTGGGCCCCTGGACCTATGGTTCGGGGCCCCAGGGGTTGGGCCTCTGGAGCTGGTGTTAGGGCCCCCAGGGGTTGGGCCCCTGGAGCTATGGATCGGGCCCCCAGGGGTTGAGCCCCTGGAGCTGGTGTTGGGGCCCCCACGGGTTGAGGCCCTTGAGCTATGGTTCGGGCCCCCAGGGGTTGGGCCCCTGGAGCTGGTGTTTGGGCCCCCAGGGGTTGTGACCCTGGAGCTATGGTTCGGGCGCTCAGGGGTTGGGCCCCTGGAGCTGGTATTGGGGACCCCAGGGGTTGGGCCCCTGGAGCTGTTGTTGGAGCGCTCAGGGGTTGGGCCCCTGGAGCTGGTGTTGGGGCGCTCAGGGGTTGGGCCCCTGGAGCTGGTGTTGGGGCCCCCAGGGGTTGGGCCTCTGGAGCTATGGTTCGGGGCCCAAGGGGTTGGGCCCCTGGAGCTGGTGTTGGGGCCCCCAGGGGTTGGGCTCCTAGAGCTGGTGTTGGGGCGCTCAGGGGTTGGGCCCCTGGAGCTGGTGTTGGGGCCCCAAGGGGTTGGGCCCCTGGAGCAGGTGTTGGGGCCCCCTGGGGTTGGGCCCCTAGAGCTATGGTTCGGGCGCTCTGGGGTTGGGCCCCTGGAGCTGGTGTTGGGGCCCCTAGGGGCTGAGCCCCTGGAACTGGTGTTGGGGTGCTCAGGGGTTGGGCCCATGGAGCTGATGTTGGGGCCCCCAGGGGTTGGGCCCCTGGAGCTGGTGTTGGGGCCCCAGGGGTTGGGCCCCTGTAGCTATGGTTCGGGCCCCCAGGGGTGGGCTCCTGGAGCTGGTGTTGGGGCCCCCAGGGGTTGGGCCCCTGAAGCTGGTGTTGTGGCGCTCAGGGGTTGGGCACCTGGAGCTGGTGCTGGGGCGCTCAGGAGTTGGGGCCCTGGAGCTTGTGTTGGGACCCCCAGGGGTTGGGCCCCTGGAGCTATGGTTTAGGCCCCCAGGGGTTGGGCCCCTGGAGCTGGTGTTTGGGCCCCCAGGGGTTGGGAACCTGGAGCTATGGATCGGGCCCCCAATGATTGAGACAACGGAGCTGGTGTTGGGGACCCCAGGGGTGGAGACCATGGAGCTATGGTTCAGGCCCCCAGGGGTTGGGCCCCTGGAGCTGGTGTTTGGGCCCCCAGGGGTTGTGCCCCTGGAGCTATGGTTCGGGCCCTCAGGGGTTGGGCCCCTGGAGCTGGTGTTGGGGCCCCCAGTGGTTGGGCCCCTGGAGCTGTTGTTGGAGCGCTCAGGGGTTGGGCCCCTGAAGCTGGTGTAGGGGCGTTCAGGGGTTGGGCCTATGTAGCTGGTGTTGGGGCCCCCAGGGGTTGGGCCCCTGGAGCTATGGTTCGGGGCCCCAGGGGTTGGGCCTGTGGAGCTGGTGTTGGGGCCCCCAGGGGTTGGGCTCTTGGAGCTGGTGTTGGGGCGCTCAGCAGTTGGGCCCTTGGAGCTGGTGTTGGGGCCCCCAGGGGTTCGGCCCCTGGAGCAGGTGTTGGGGCCGCCAGGGGTTGGGCCCCAAAAGCGATGGTTCGTGCGTTCTGGGGTTGGGCCCATGGAGCTGGTGTTGCGGCCCCTAGGGGCTGGGCCCCTGGAGCTGGTGTTGGGGTGCTCAGGGGTTGGTCCCATGGAGCTGATGTTTGGGCCCCCAGGCGTTGGGCAGCTGGAGCTGGTGTTGGGGCCCCCAGGGGTTGGGCCCCTGGAGCTATGGTTTGGGCCCCCAGGGTTTGGGCTCCTGGAGCTGGTGTTGGGGCTCCCAGGGGTT
This sequence comes from Gopherus flavomarginatus, assembly GCF_025201925.1. Taxonomy (NCBI): domain Eukaryota; kingdom Metazoa; phylum Chordata; order Testudines; family Testudinidae; genus Gopherus; species Gopherus flavomarginatus. The sequence goes on along the minus strand of NW_026114640.1, from coordinate 48,684 downwards.
GGGCCCCTGGAGCTGGTGTTCGGGCGCTCAGGGTTTGGGCCCCTGGAGCTGGTGTTGGGGCCCCCAGGAGTTGTTCCCCTGCAGCTGGTGTTGGGGCCCCCAGGGGTTGGGCCCCTGGAGCTGGTGTTGGGGCGCTCAGGGGTTGGGCCCCTGGAGCTGGTGTTGGGGCCCCCAGGGGTTGGGCCACTGGAGCTATGGTTCGGGCGCTCAGGGGTTGGCCCCTGGAACTGGTGTTGGGGCCCACAGGGGCTGGGCCCCTGGAGCTAGTGTTGGGGCGCTCAGGGGTTTGGTCCTCCGGAGCTGGTTTTGGTGCCCCCAGGGGTTGGGCCCCTGGAGCTGGTGTTGGGGCCCCCGGGGGTTGGGCCCCTGGAGCTGATGTTGGTACGCTCAGGGGTTTTGCTCCTGGAGCTGGTGTTGGGGCCCCAGGGCTTGGGCCCTGGAGCTATGGATCGGGCCCCCAGGGGTTGGGCCCCTGGAGCTGGTGTTGGGGCCCACAGTGGTTTGGCCCCTGGAGCTGGGGTTGGGGACCCCAGGGGTTGGGACGCTGGAGCTCGTGTTGGTGCGCTCAGGGGTTGGGTCCCTGGAGCTGTTGTTGGGGCCCCCAGGGGTTGGTCCCCTGGAGCTGGTGTTGGGGCCCCCAGGGGTTGGGCCCCTAGAACTATGGTTCGGGCGCTCAGGGGTTGGGCCCCTGGAGCTGGTATTGGGGCCCCCGGGGTTTGGGCCCCTGGAGCTGGTGTTGGGGCACTCAGCGGTTGGGAACCTGCAGTTGGTGTTGGGGCCCACAAGGGTTGGGCCCCAGGAGCTGGTGTTGGGGCGCTCAAGGGTTCTGCCCCTGGAGCTATGGTTCGGGCGCTCAGGGGTTGGGCCCCTGGAGCTGGTGTTGGGGCCCTCAATGTTTGGACCAATGGGGCTGGTGTTGGGGCCCCCAGGGGTTGGGCCCCTGGAGCTATGGTTCGGTCCCCAGGGGTTCGGCCCCTGGAGCTGGTGTCGGGGCCCCCATGGGTCTTGCCCCTGAAGCTGGTGTTGGAGCCCCAAGGGGTTGGGCCCCTGGAGCTATGGTTCGGGCCCCCAGGGGTTGGGCCCCTGGAGCTGGTGTTCGGGCGCTGAGGGGTTGGGCCCCTGGAGCTGGTGTTGTTGCCCCCAGGGGTTCGGCCCCTGCAGCTGGTGTTGGGGCGCTCAGGGGTTGGGCCTCTGAAGCTATGGTTCGGGCGCTCAGGGGTTGGGCCTCTGGAGCTGGTGTTGGGGCCCCCAGGGGTTGAGCCCCTGGAGCTGGTGAGGGGCCCCAGGGGTTAGGCCCCTGGAGCTATGGTTCGGGCGCTCATGGGTTGGGCCCCTGGAGCTGGTGTTGGGGCCCAAAGGGGTTGGGCCCCTGGAGCTGGTGAGGGGCCCCAGGGGTTAGGCCCCTGGAGCTATGGTTCGGGCGCTCAGCGGTTGGGCCCCTGGAGCTAGGGTGGAGGGCCCCAGGGGTTGGGCCCCTGGAGCTAGTGTTGGGGCCCCCAGGGATTGGGCCCCTGGAGCTATGTTTCGGGCGCTCTGGGGTTGGGCTCCTGGAGCTAGTGTTGGGGCCCGCAGGGGTTGGGCCCCTGGAGCTGTGGTTGGGGCCCCCAGGGGTTAGGCCTCTGGAGCTATGGTTCGGGCGCTCAGGGGTTGGGCCCCTGGAGCTGGTGTTGGGGCCCCGAGGGGTTGGGCCCCTGGAGCTGGTGTTGGGGCCCCCAGGGGTTGTGCCCCTGGAGCTATGGTTCGGGCCCCCAGGGGTTGGGCACGTGGAGCTGGTGTTGGGGCCCCCAGGGGTTGGGCCTCTAGAGCTTGTGTTGGGGCGCTCAGGGGTTGGGCCCCTGGAGCTGGTGTTGGAGTCCCCAGGGGTTGGGCACCTGGAGCTATGGTTCGGGCCCCCAGGGTTTGGGCACGTGGAGCTGGTGTTGGGGCCCCGAGGGGTTGGGCCCCTGGAGCTGTTGTTGGGACGCTCAGAGGTTTGGCCCCTTGAGCTGGTGTTGGGACCCCAAAGGGTTAGACCTCTGGAGCTGATGTTCGGGACCCCAGGGGTTGGGCCCCTGGAGCTATGGTTCGGGCGCTCAGGGGATGGGCCCCTGGAGCTGGTGTTGGGGCCCCCAGGGGTTGGGCCCCTGGAGCTAGTGTTGGGGCGCTCAGGGGTTGGGCCCCTGGAGCTGGTGTTGGGGCCCCCAGGGGTTGGGCCCCTGGAGCTGGTGTTCGGGCGCTCAGGGGTTGGGCCCCTGGAGCTATGGTTCGGGCGCTCAGGGGTTGGGCCCCTGGAGCTGGTGTTGTTGGCCCCAGGGGTTCGGCCCCTGCAGCTGGTGTTGGGGCGCTCAGGGGTTGGGCCTCTGAAGCTATGGTTCGGGCGCTCAGGGGTTGGGCCCCTGGAGCTGGTGTTGGGGCCCCCAGGGGTTGGGCCCCTGGAGCTGGTGAGGGGCCCCAGGGGTTAAGCCCCTCGAGCTATGGTTCAGGCGCTCATGGGTTGGGCCCCTGGAACTGGTGTTGGGGCTCCACGGGGTTGGGCCCCTGGAGCTGGTGAGGGGCCCCAGGGGTTAGGCCCCTGGAGCTATGGTTCGGGCGCTCAGCGGTTGGGCCCCTGGAGCTAGGGTGGAGGGCCCCAGGGGTTGGGCCCCTGGAGCTGGGGTTGGGGCCCCGTGGGTTACGGCCCTGGAGCTGGGGTTGGGGCCCCCAGGGGTTAGGCCCCTGGAGCTATGGTTCTGGCGCTCAGGGGTTTGGCCCCTGGAGCTGGTGTTGCGGCCCCGAGGGGTTGGGCCCCTGGAACTATGCTTCAGGCGCTCTGGGGTTGGGCCCCTGGAGCTGGTGTTGGGGCTCCCAGGGATTGGGCTCATGGAGCTGGTGTTGGGGCCCCCAGGGGTTGGGCCCCTGGAGCTGAGGTTGGGGCCACCAGGGGTTAGGTCCATGGAGCTATGGTTCGGGCGCTCAGGGGTTGGGTCCCTGGAGTTGGTGTTGGGGCCCCAGGGGCTGGGCTCCTGCAGCTAGTGTTGGGGCCCCAGGGGTTAGACCCCTGGAGATATGGTTCGGGCGCTCAGGGTTTGGGCCCCTGGAACAATGGTTCGGGCTCTCTGGGGTTGGGCCCCTGGAGCTGGTGTTGGGGCTCCCAGGGGTTGGGCTCTTGGAGCTGGTGTTGGGGTCCCCAGGGGTTGGGCCCCTGTAGCTGGGGTTGGGGCCCCCGGGGGTTAGACCCCTGGAGCTATGGTTCGGGCGCTCAGGGGTTGGACCCCTGGAGCTGGTGTTGGGGCATCTAGGGGTTGGGCCCCTGGAGCTGGGGTTGGGGCCCCCGGGGGTTAGGCCCCTGGAGCTATGGTTCGTTCGCTCAGGGGTTGGGCCCTGGAGCTGGTGTTGGGGCCCTCAGGGATTAGGCCCCTGGAGCTATGGTTCTGGCGCTCAGGGATTGGGCCCCTGGAGCTGGTTTTGGAGCCCCCAGGGGTTGGGCTCCTGGAGCAGGTGTTGGGGCCCCCAGGGGTGGGCCCCTGGAGCTGTGGTTGGGGCCCCCGGGGGTTAGGCCCCTGGAGCTATGGTTCGGGGACTCAGGGGTTGGGCCCGTGGAGCTGGTGTTGGGGCCCACAGGGGTTGGGACCCTGGAGGTGGGGTTTGGGCCCCCAGGAGTTAGGCCCCTAGAGCTATGGTTCGGGCGCTCATGGGTTGGGCCCCTGGAGCTGGTGTTGGGGCCCCAAGGGGTTGGGCCCCTGGAGCTGGTGAGGGGCCCCAGGGGTTAGGCCCCTGGAGCCATGGTTTGGGCGCTCAGGGTTTGGGCCCCTGGAGCTGGGGTCGAGGGCCCCAGGGGTTGGGTCCCTGGAGCTGGGGTTGGGGCCCCGGGGGTTACGCCCCTGGAGCTGGGGTTGGGCCCCTGGAGCTGGTGAGGGGCCCCCGGGGTTAGGCCCCTGGAGCTATGGTTCGGACGCTCAAGGGTTGGGCCTCTGGAGCTGGGGTCGAAGGCCCCAGGGGTTGGGCCCCTGGAGCTGGGGTTGGGGCCCCCAGGGGTTAGGCCCCTGGACCTATGGTTCGGGCGCTCAGGGGTTTGGCCCCTGGAGCTGGTGTTGGGGCCCCCAGGGTTTGGGCCCCTGGAACTATGGTTCGGGCTCTCTGGGGTTGGGCCCCTGGAGCTGGTGTTGGGGCTCCCAGGGGTTGGGCTCTTGGAGCTGGTGTTGGGGTCCCCAGGGGTTGGGCCCCTGTAGCTGGGGTTGGGGCCCCCGGGGGTTAGACCCCTGGAATTTTGGTTCGGGCGCTCCGGGGTTGGACCCCTGGAGCTGGTGTTGGGGCATCCAGGGGTTGGGCCCCTGGAGCTGGGGTTGGGGCCCCCGGGGGCTAGGCCCCTGGAGCTATGGTTCGTTCGCTCAGGGGTTGGGCCCCTGGAACTGGTTCTGGGCCCCTCAGGGATTAGGCCCCTGGAATTATGGTTCTGGCGCTCAGGGATTGGGCTCTTGGAGCTGGTTTTGGGGCCCCCAGGGGTTGGGCTCCTGGAGCAGGTGTTGGGGCCCCCAGGGGTTGGGCCCCTGGAGCTGTGGTTGGGGCCCCCGGGGGTTAGGACCCTGGAGCAATGGTTCGGGCGCTCATGGGTTGGGCCGCTGGAGCTGGTGTTGGGGCCCCAATTGGTTGGGCCCCTGGAGCTGGTGAGGGGCCCCAGGGGTTAGGCCCCTGGAGCTATGGTTCGGGCGCTCAGGGGTTGGGCCCCTGGAGCTGTTGTTAAGGGCCCCAGGGCTTGGGCCCCTGGAGCTGGGGTTGGGGCCCCGGGGGTTACGCCCCTGGAGCTGGGGTTGGGCCCCTGGAGCTGGTGAGGGGCCCCAGGGGTTAGGCCCCTAGAGCTATTTTTCGGATGCTCAGGGGTTGGGCCCCTGGAGCTGGTGTTGGGGCCCCCAGGGGTTGGGCCCCTGGAACAATGGTTCGGGCTCTCTGGGGTTGGGCCCCTGGAGCTGCTGTTGGGGCTCCCAGGGGTTGGGCTCTTGGAGCTGGTGTTGGGGTCCCCAGGGGTTGGGCCCCTGTAGCTGGGGTTGGGGCCCCCGGGGGTTAGACCCCTTGCGCTATGGTTCAGGTGCTCAGGGGTTGGGCCCTTGGAGCTGGCGTGCGGGCCCCCAGGGTATAGGCCCCTAGAGCTATGGTTTGGGCACTCTGGGGTTGGGCCCCTGGAGCTGGTGTTGGGGCTCCCAGGGGTTGGGCCCCTGGAGCTGGTGTTGGGGCCCTCAGGGATTAGGCCCCTGGAGCTATGGTTCTGGCGCTCAGGGATTGGGCCCCTGGAGCTGGTTTTGGGGCCCCCAGGGGTTGGGCTCCTGGAGCAGGTGTTGGGGCCCTCGGGGTTTAGGCCTCTGCAGCTATGGTTCGGGCTCTCAGGGGTTGGGCCCCTGGAACTGGGGTCAAGGGCCCCAGGGGTTCGGCCCCTGGAGCTGGGGTTGGGGCCCCGTGGGTTACGCCCCTGGAGCTGGGGTTGGGGCCCCAAGGGTTAGGCCCCTGGAGCTATGGTTCGGGCGCTCAGGGGTTGGGCCGCTGGAGCTGGTGTTGGGGCCCCTGACCTAATGTCACCCCTTGCTCTCCCATCCCCCATACAGACAGTCCCGACTCCATCACAGTAATGCCCCGACATTTCACGCATGGAGCAACAGTAACACTGTGTGGCCATGCAGGGTAATGCCCAGAGCATTTCCTGCATGGAGCAAGAGTGACACCGTGTGGCCACATAGGGTAGTGTACAGAGCATTTCCCCGCATGGAGCTATGGTTCGGGAGCTCTGGGGTTGGGCCCCTGCAGCTGGTGTTGGGGCCTCAGGGGTTAAGCCCCTTGCGCTATGGTTCGGGCTCTCAGGGGTAGGGCCCTTGGAGCTGGCGTGTGGGCCCCCAGGGTATAGGCCCCTAGAGCTATGGTTTGGGCACTCTGGGGTTGGGCCCCTGGAGCTGGTGTTGGGGATCCCAGGGGTTGGACCCTTGGAGCTGGTGTTGGGGCCCTCAGGGATTAGTCCCCTGGAGCTATGGTTCTGGCGCTCAGGGATTGGGCCCCTGGAGCTGGTTTTGGGGCCCCCAGGGGTTGGGATCCTGGAGCAGGTGTTGGGGCCCCCAGGGGTTGGGCCCCTGGAGCTGTGGTTGGGGCCCCCGGGGGTTAGGCCCCTGGAGCTATGGTTCGTTCGCTCAGGGGTTTGGCCCCTGTAGCTGGTGTTTGGACCCGCAGGGGTTGGGCCCCTGGAGCTGGGGTTCGGGCCCCCGGGGCTTAGGCCCCTGGAGCTATGGTTCGGGCGCTCAGGGATTGAGCCCCTAAAGCTGGTTTTGGGGCCCCCATTGGTTGGGCCCCTGGAGCTGGGATTGGGGCCCCCAGGGGTTGGGCCCCTGGAGCTATGGTTCGGGCGCTCAGGGGTTTGGCCCCTGGAGCTGGTGTTGGGGCCCCCAGGGGTTGGGCCCCTGGAACTATGCTTCAGGCGCTCTGGGGTTGGGCCCCTGGAGCTGGTGTTGGGGCTCCCAGGGATTGGGCTCTTCGAGCTGGTGTTGGGGCCCCCAGGGGTTGGGCCCCTGGAGCTGGGATTGGGGCCACCAGGGGTTAGGTCCATGGAGCTATGGTTCGGGCGCTCAGGGGTTGGGTCCCTGGAGTTGGTGTTGGGGCCCCAGGGGCTGGGCTCCTGCAGCTAGTGTTGGGGCCCCAGGGGTTAGACCCCTGGAGCTATGGTTCGGGCGCTCAGGGTTTGGGCCCCTGGAGCTGGTGGGGGGGCCCCCAGGGGTTGGGCCCCTGGAGCTATTGTTGGGGCCCCCGGGGGTTAGGCCCCTGAAGCTATGTTTCGGGCGCTCAGGGGTTGGGCCGCTGGAGCTGGTGTTGGGGCCCTTTACCTAATGTCACCCCTTGCTCTCCCATCCCCCACACAGACAGTCCCGACTCCATAACAGTAATGCCCAGACATTTCACGCATGGAGCAACAGTAACACTGTGTGGCCATGCAGGGTAATGCCCAGAGCATTTCCTGCAATGAGCAAGAGTGACACCGTGTGGCCACATAGGGTAGTGCACAAAGCATTTCCCCGCATGGAGCTATGGCTCGGGAGCTCTGGGGTTGGGCCCCTGTAGCTGGTGTTTGGACCCCCAGGGGTTGGGCCCCTGGAGCTGGGGTTCGGGCCCCCGGGGGTTAGGCCCCTGGAGCTATGGTTCGGACGCTCAGGGGTTGGGCCCCTGGAGCTGGGGTTGAGGGCCCCAGGGGTTGGGCCCCTGGAGCTGGGATTGGGGCCCCGGGGGTTACGCCCCTGGAGCTGGGGTTGGGGCCCCCAGGGGTTAGGCCCCTGGAGCTATGGTTCGGGCGCTCAGGGGTTTGACCCCTGGAGCTGGTGTTGGGGAACCCAGGGGTTGGGCCCCTGGAACAATGGTTCGTTCTCTCTGGGGTTGGGCCCCTGGAGCTGGTGTTGGGGCTCCCAGGGGTTGGGCTCTTGGAGATGGTGTTGGGGTCTCCAGGGGTTGGGCCCCTGTAGCTGGGGTTGGGGCCCCCGGGGGTTAGACCCCTGGAGCTATGGTTCGGGCGCTCAGGGGTTGGACCCCTGGAGCTGGTGTTGGGGCATCTAGGGGTTGGGCCGTTCGAGCTGGCGTGCAGGCCCCCAGGGTATAGGCCCCAAGAGCTATGGTTTGGGCACTCTGGGTTTGGGCCCCTGGAGCTGGTGTTGGGGCTCCCAGGGGTTGGACCCCTGGAGCTGGTGTTGGGGCCCTCAGGGATTAGGCCTCTGGAGCTATGGTTCTGGCGCTCAGGGATTGGGCCCCTGGAGCTGGTTTTGGGGCCCCAAGGGGTTGGGCTCCTGGAGCAGGTGTTGGGGCCCCCAGGGGTTGGGCCCCTGGAGCTGTGGTTGGGGCCCCCGGGGGTTAGGCCACTGGAGCTATGGTTCGGGCGCTCAGGGGTTGGGCCCCTGTAGCTGGTGTTTGGACCCCCAGGGGTTGGGCCCCTGGAGCTGGGGTTCGGGCCCCCGAGGCTTAGGCCCCTGGAGCTATGGTTCGGGCGCTCAGGGATTGAGCCCCTGAAGCTGGTTTTGGGGCCCGAAGGGGTTGGGCCCCTGGAACTGGGATTGGGGCCTCCAGGGATTAGTCCCCTGGAGCTTTGGTTCGGGCGTACAGGGGTTGGGCCCCTGGAGCTATAGTTCGGGCACTCAGCGGTTGGGCCCCTGGAGCTGGGGTGGAGGGCCCCAGGGGTTGGGCCCCTGGAGCTAGTGTTGTGGCCCCCAGGGATTGGGCACCTGGAGCTATGTTTCGGGCGCTCTGGGGTTGGGCCCCTGGAGCTAGTGTTGGGGCCCCCAGGGGTTGGGTCCCTGGAGCTGGTGGTGCCCGCAGGGGTTGGGACCCTGGAGCTGGTGTTGGGGCCCACAGGGGTTCGAACCCTGGAGCTGGGGTTGGGGCCCCCGGGGGTTAGGCCCCTGGAGCTATGGTTTGGGCGCTCAGGGGTTGAGCCCCTGGAGCTGGGGTTGGGGCCCTCTGGGGTTAGGCCTCTGCAGCTATGGTTCGGGCGCTCAGGGGTTGGGCCCCTGGAACTGGGGTCGAGGGCCCCAGGGGTTGGGCCCCTGGTGCTGGGGTTGGGGCCCCGTGGGTTACGCCCCTGGAGCTGGCGTTGGGGCCCCCAGGGGTTAGGCCCCTGGAGCTATGGTTCGGGCGCTCAGGGGTTTGGCCCCTGGAGCTGGTGTTGGGGCCCCCAGGGGTTGGGCCCCTGGAACTATGCTTCAGGCGCTCTGGGGTTGGGCCCCTGGAGCTGGTGTTGGGTCTCCCAGGGATTGGGCTCTTGGAGCTGGTGTTGGGGCCCCCAGGGGTTGGGCCCCTGGAGCTGGTGGTGGGGCCCCCAGGGGTTGGGCCCCTGGAACTAGGGTTTGATTCCCCGGGGGTTAGGCCTCTGAAGCTATGTTTCGGGCGCTCAGGGGTTGGGCCCTTGGAGCTGGTGTTGGGGCCCCCAGGGGTTAGGCCCCTGGAGCTATGGTTCGGGCGCTCAGGGGTTGGGCCGCTGGAATTGGTGTTGGGGCCCCTGACCTAATGTCATCCCTTGCTCTCTCATCCCCCACACAGACAGTCCCGACTCCATCACAGTAATGCCCAGACATTTCACGCTTGGAGCAACAGTAACACAGTCTGGCCATGCACGGTAATGCCCAGAGCATTTCCTGCATGGAGCAAGCGTGACACCGTGTGGCCACATAGGGTAGTGCACAGAGCATTTCCCCGCATGGAGCTATGGCTCGGGAGCTCTGGGGTTGGGCCCCTGTAGCTGGTGTTTGGACCCCCAGGGGTTGGGCCCCTGGAGCTGGGGTTCGGGCCCCCGGGGCTTAGGCCCCTGGTGCTATGGTTCGGGCGCTCAGGGATTGAGACCCTGAAGCTGGTTTTGGGGCCCCCAGGGGTTGGGCCCCTGGAGCTGTGGTTGGGGCCCCCGGGGGTTAGGCCCCTGGAGCTATGGTTCGGACGCTCAGGGGTTGGGCCCCTGGAGCTCGGGTTGAGGGCCCCAGGGGTTGGGCCCCTGGAGCTGGGGTTGGGGCCCCGGGGGTTACGCCCCTGGAGCTGGGGTTGGGGCCCCCAGGGGTTAGGCCCCTGGAGCTATGGCTCGGGCGCTCAGGGGTTTGGCCCCTGGAGCTGGTGTTGGGGCCCCCAGGGGTTGGGCCCCTGAAACAATGGTTCGGGCTCTCTGGGGTTGGGCCCCTGGAGCTGGTGTTGGGGCTCCCAGGGGTTGGGCACTTGGAGCTGGTGTTGGGGTCCCCAGGGGTTGGGCCCCTGTAGCTGGGGTTGGGGCCCCCGGGGGTTAGACCCCTGGAGCTATGGTTCGGGTGCTCAGGGGTTGGACCCCTGGAGCTGGTGTTGGGGCATCTAGGGGTTGGGCCACTGGAGCTGGGGTTGGGGCCCCCGGGGGTTAGGCCCCTGGAGCTATGGTTCGATCGCTCAGGGGTTGGGTCCCTGGAGCTGGTTTTGGAGCCCCCAGGGGTTGGGCTCTTGGAGCAGGTGTTGGGGCCCCCAGGGATTGGGCCCCTGGAGCTGTGGTTGGGGCCCCCGGGGGTTAGGCCCCTGGAGCTATGGTTCGGGCACTCAGGGGTTGGGCCCCTGGAGCTGGTGTTGGGGCCCCCAGGGGTTGGGCCCCTGGAGGTGGGGTTTGGGCCCCCAGGAGTTAGGCCCCTAGAGCTATGGTTCGGGCGCTCATGGGTTGGGCCCCTGGAGCTGGTGTTGGGGCCCCCGGGGGTTAGGCCCCTGAAGCTATGTTTCGGGCGCTCAGGGATTGGGCCCTTGGAGCTGGTGTTGGGGCCCCCAGGGGTTAGGCCCCTGGAGCTATGGTTCGGGCGCTCAGGGGTTGGGCCGCTGGAGCTGGTGTTGGGGCCCCTGACCTAATGTCACCCCTTGCTCTCCCATCCCCCACACAGACAGTCCCGACTCCATCACAGTAATGCCCAGACATTTCACGCATGGAGCAACAGTAACACTGTGTGGCCATGCAGGGTAATCCCCAGAGCATTTCCTGCATGGAGCAAGGGTGACACCGTGTGGCCACATAGGGTAGTGCACAGAGCATTTCCCCGCATGGAGCTATGGTTCGGGAGCTCTGGGGTTGCGCCCCTGTAGCTCGTGTTTGGACCCCCAGGGGTTGGGCCCCTGGAGCTGGGGTTCGGGCCCCCGGGGCTTAGGCCCCTTGCGCTATGGTTCGGGCGCTCAGGGGTTGGGCCCTTGGAGCTGGCGTGCGGGCCCCCTGGGTATAGGCCCCTAGAGCTATGGTTTGGGCACTCTGGGGTTGGGCCCCTGGAGCTGGTGTTGGGGCTCCCAGGGGTTGGACCCCTGGAGCTGGTGTTGGGGCCCTCAGGGATTAGGCCCCTGGAGCTATGGTTCTGGCTCTCAGGGATTCGGCCCCTGGAGCTGGTTTTGGGGCCCCCAGGGGTTGGGCTCCTGGAGCAGGTGTTGGGGCCCCCAGGGGTTCGGCCCCTGGAGCTGTGGTTGGGGCCCCCGGGGGTTAGGCCCCTGGAGCTATGGTTCGGGCGCTCAGGGCTTGGGCCCCTGTAGCTGGTGTTTGGACCCGCAGGGGTTGGGCCCCTGGAGCTGGGGTTCGGGCCCCCGGGGCTTAGGCCCCTGGAGCTATGGTTCGGGCTCTCAGGGATTGGGCACCTGGAGCTGGTTTTGGGGCCCCCAGGGGTTGGGCTCCTGGAGCACGTGTTGGGGCCCCCAGGGGTTGGGCCCCTGGAGCTGTGTTTGGGGCCCCCAGGGGTTAGGCCCCTGGAGCTATGGTTCGGGCGCTCAGGGGTTGGGCCCCTGGAGCTGGTGTTGGGGCCCCCAGGGGTTGGGCCCCTGGAGGTGGGGTTTGGGCCCCCAGGAGTTAGGCCCCTAGAGCTATGGTTCGGGCGCTTAGCGGTTTGGCCCCTGGAGCTGGGGTGGAGGGCCCCAGGGGTTGGGCACCTGGAGCTAGTGTTGGGGCCCCCAGGGATTGGGCCCCTGGAGCTATGTTTCGGGCGCTCTGGGGTTGGGCCCCTGGAGCTAGTGTTGGGGACCCCAGGGGTTTGGTCCCTGGAGCTGGTGGTGCCCGCAGGGGTTGCCCCCTGGAGCTGGTGTTGGGGCCCACAGGTGTTCGGACCCTGGAGCTGGGGTTGCGGCCCCCGGGGGTTAGGCCTCTACAGCTATGGTTCGGGCGCTCAGGGGTTGGGCCGCTGGAACTGGGGTCGAGGGCCCCAGGGGTTGGGACCCTGGAGCTGGGGTTGGGGCCCCGTGGGTTACGCCCCTGGAGCTGGGGTTGGGGCCCCCAGGGGTTAGGCCCCTGGAGCTATGGTTCGGGCGCTCAGGGGTTTGCCCCTGGAGCTGGTGTTGGGGCCCCCAGGGGTTGGGCCCCTGGAACTATGCTTCAGGCGCTCTGGGGTTGGGCCCGTGGATCTGGTGTTGGGGCTCCCAGGGATTGGGCTCTTGGAGCTGGTGTTGGGGCCCCCAGAGGTTGGGCCCCTGGAGCTGGGGTTGGGGCCACCAGGGGTTAGGTCCATGGAGCTATGGTTCGGGCGCTCAGGGGTTGGGTCCCTGGAGTTTGTGTTGGGGCCCCAGGGCCTGGGCCCCTGCAGCTAGTGTTGGGACCCCAGGGGTTAGACCCCTGGAGCTATGGTTCGGGCGCTCAGGGTTTGGGCCCCTGGAGCTGGTGGTGGGGCCCCCAGGGGTTGGGCCCCTGGAGCTAGGGTTGGGGCCCCCGGGGGTTAGGCCCGTGAAGCTATGTTTCGGGCGCTAAGGGGTTGGGCCCTTGGAGCTGGTGTTGGGGCCCCCAGGGGTTAGGCCCCTGGAGCTATGGTTCGGGCGCTCAGGGGTTGGGCCGCTGGAGCTGGTGTTGGGGCCCCTGACCTAATGTCACCCCTTGCTCTCCCATCCCCCACACAGACAGTCCCGACTCCATCACAGTAATGCCCAGACATTTCACGCATGGAGCAACAGTAACACTGTGTGGCCATGCAGGGTAATGCCCAGAGCATTTCCTGCAATGAGCAAGAGTGACACCGTGTGGCCACATAGGGTAGTGCACAAAGCATTTCCCCGCATGGAGCTATGGCTCGGGAGCTCTGGGGTTGGGCCCCTGTAGCTGGTGTTTGGACCCCCAGGGGTTGGGCCCCTGGAGCTTTGGTTCGGGCCTCCGGGGCTTAGGCCCCTGGAGCTATGGTTCGGGCGCTCAGGGATTGAGCCCCTGAAGCTGGTTTTGGGGCCCCCAGGGGTTGGGCACCTGGAGCTGTGGTTGGGGCCCCCGGGGGTTAGGCCCCTGGAGCTATGGTTCGGACGCTCAGGGGTTGGGCCCCTGGAGCTGGGGTTGAGGGCCCCAGGGGTTGGGCCCTTGGAGCTGGGATTGGGGCCCCGGGGGTTACGCCCCTGGAGCTGGGGTTGGGGCCCCCAGGGGTTAGGCCCCTGGAGCTATGGTTCGGGCGCTCAGGGGTTTGGCCCCTGGAGCTGGTGTTGGGGAACCCAGGGGTTGGGCCCCTGCAACAATGGTTCGTTCTCTCTGGGGTTGGGCCCCTGGAGCTGGTGTTGGGGCTCCCAGGGGTTGGGCTCTTGGAGATGGTGTTGGGGTCTCCAGGGGTTGGGCCCCTGTAGCTGGGGTTGGGGCCCCCGGGGGTTAGACCCCTGGAGCTATGGTTCGGGCGCTCAGGGGTTGGACCCCTGGAGCTGGTGTTGGGGCATCTAGGGGTTGGGCCGTTCGAGCTGGCGTGCAGGCCCCCAGGGTATAGGCCCCAAGAGCTATGGTTTGGGCACTCTGGGTTTGGGCCCCTGGAGCTGGTGTTGGGGCTCCCAGGGGTTGGACCCCTGGAGCTGGTGTTGGGGCCCTCAGGGATTAGGCCTCTGGAGCTATGGTTCGGGCGCTCAGGGATTGAGACCCTGAAGCTGGTTTTGGGGCCCCCAGGGGTTGGGCCCCTGGAGCTGTGGTTGGGGCCCCCGGGGGTTAGGCCCCTGGAGCTATGGTTCGGACGCTCAGGGGTTGGGCCCCTGGAGCTCGGGTTGAGGGCCCCAGGGGTTGGGCCCCTGGAGCTGGGGTTGGGGCCCCGGGGGTTACGCCCCTGGAGCTGGGGTTGGGGCCCCCAGGGGTTAGGCCCCTGGAGCTATGGCTCGGGCGCTCAGGGGTTTGGCCCCTGGAGCTGGTGTTGCTGCCCCCAGGGGTTGGGCCCCTGAAACAATGGTTCGGGCTCTCTGGGGTTGGACCCCTGGAGCTGGTGTTGGGGCTCCCAGGGGTTGGGCACTTGGAGCTGGTGTTGGGGTCCCCAGGGGTTGGGCCCCTGTAGCTGGGGTTGGGGCATCTAGGGGTTGGGCCACTGGAGCTGGGGTTGGGGCCCCCGGGGGTTAGGCCCCTGGAGCTATGGTTCGATCGCTCAGGGGTTGGGTCCCTGGAGCTGGTTTTGGAGCCCCCAGGGGTTGGGCTCTTGGAGCAGGTGTTGGGGCCCCCAGGGATTGGGCCCCTGGAGCTGTGGTTGGGGCCCCCGGGGGTTAGGCCCCTGGAGCTATGGTTCGGGCACTCAGGGGTTGGGCCCCTGGAGCTGGTGTTGGGGCCCCCAGGGGTTGGGCCCCTGGAGGTGGGGTTTGGGCCCCCAGGAGTTAGGCCCCTAGAGCTATGGTTCGGGCGCTCATGGGTTGGGCCCCTGGAGCTGGTGTTGGGGCCCCCAGGGGTTGGGCCCCTGGGTCTAGGTTTGGGGCCCCCGGGGGTTAGGCCCCTGAAGCTATGTTTCGGGCGCTCAGGGATTGGGCCCTTGGAGCTGGTGTTGGGGCCCCCAGGGGTTAGGCCCCTGGAGCTATGGTTCGGGCGCTCAGGGGTTGGGCCGCTGGAGCTGGTGTTGGGGCCCCTGACCTAATGTCACCCCTTGCTCTCCCATTCCCCACACAGACAGTCCCGACTCCATCACAGTAATGCCCAGACATTTCGCGCATGGAGCAACAGTAACACTGTGTGGCCATGCAGGGTAATCCCCAGAGCATTTCCTGCATGGAGCAAGGGTGACACCGTGTGGCCACATAGGGTAGTGCACAGAGCATTTCCCCGCATGGAGCTATGGTTCGGGAGCTCTGGGGTTGCGCCCCTGTAGCTCGTGTTTGGACCCCCAGGGGTTGGGCCCCTGGAGCTGGGGTTCGGGCCCCCGGGGCTTAGGCCCCTTGCGCTATGGTTCGGGCGCTCAGGGGTTGGGCCCTTGGAGCTGGCGTGCGGGCCCCCTGGGTATAGGCCCCTAGAGCTATGGTTTGGGCACTCTGGGGTTGGGCCCCTGGAGCTGGTGTTGGGGCTCCCAGGGGTTGGGCTCTTGGAGATGGTGTTGGGGTCTCCAGGGGTTGGGCCCCTGTAGCTGGGGTTGGGGCCCCCGGGGGTTAGACCCCTGGAGCTATGGTTCGGGCGCTCAGGGGTTGGACCCCTGGAGCTGGTGTTGGGGCATCTAGGGGTTGGGCCGTTCGAGCTGGCGTGCAGGCCCCCAGGGTATAGGTCCCAAGAGCTATGGTTTGGGCACTCTGGGTTTGGGCCCCTGGAGCTGGTGTTGGGGCTCCCAGGGGTTGGACCCCTGGAGCTGGTGTTGGGGCCCTCAGGGATTAGGCCTCTGGAGCTATGGTTCGGGCGCTCAGGGATTGAGACCCTGAAGCTGGTTTTGGGGCCCCCAGGGGTTGGGCCCCTGGAGCTGTGGTTGGGGCCCCCGGGGGTTAGGCCCCTGGAGCTATGGTTCGGACGCTCAGGGGTTGGGCCCCTGGAGCTCGGGTTGAGGGCCCCAGGGGTTGGGCCCCTGGAGCTGGGGTTGGGGCCCCCAGGGGTTAGGCCCCTGGAGCTATGGCTCGGGCGCTCAGGGGTTTGGCCCCTGGAGCTGGTGTTGCTGCCCCCAGGGGTTGGGCCCCTGAAACAATGGTTCGGGCTCTCTGGGGTTGGACCCCTGGAGCTGGTGTTGGGGCTCCCAGGGGTTGGGCACTTGGAGCTGGTGTTGGGGTCCCCAGGGGTTGGGCCCCTGTAGCTGGGGTTGGGGCATCTAGGGGTTGGGCCACTGGAGCTGGGGTTGGGGCCCCCGGGGGTTAGGCCCCTGGAGCTATGGTTCGATCGCTCAGGGGTTGGGTCCCTGGAGCTGGTTTTGGAGCCCCCAGGGGTTGGGCTCTTGGAGCAGGTGTTGGGGCCCCCAGGGATTGGGCCCCTGGAGCTGTGGTTGGGGCCCCCGGGGGTTAGGCCCCTGGAGCTATGGTTCGGGCACTCAGGGGTTGGGCCCCTGGAGCTGGTGTTGGGGCCCCCAGGGGTTGGGCCCCTGGAGGTGGGGTTTGGGCCCCCAGGAGTTAGGCCCCTAGAGCTATGGTTCGGGCGCTCATGGGTTGGGCCCCTGGAGCTGGTGTTGGGGCCCCCAGGGGTTGGGCCCCTGGGTCTAGGTTTGGGGCCCCCGGGGGTTAGGCCCCTGAAGCTATGTTTCGGGCGCTCAGGGATTGGGCCCTTGGAGCTGGTGTTGGGGCCCCCAGGGGTTAGGCCCCTGGAGCTATGGTTCGGGCGCTCAGGGGTTGGGCCGCTGGAGCTGGTGTTGGGGCCCCTGACCTAATGTCACCCCTTGCTCTCCCATTCCCCACACAGACAGTCCCGACTCCATCACAGTAATGCCCAGACATTTCGCGCATGGAGCAACAGTAACACTGTGTGGCCATGCAGGGTAATCCCCAGAGCATTTCCTGCATGGAGCAAGGGTGACACCGTGTGGCCACATAGGGTAGTGCACAGAGCATTTCCCCGCATGGAGCTATGGTTCGGGAGCTCTGGGGTTGCGCCCCTGTAGCTCGTGTTTGGACCCCCAGGGGTTGGGCCCCTGGAGCTGGGGTTCGGGCCCCCGGGGCTTAGGCCCCTTGCGCTATGGTTCGGGCGCTCAGGGGTTGGGCCCTTGGAGCTGGCGTGCGGGCCCCCTGGGTATAGGCCCCTAGAGCTATGGTTTGGGCACTCTGGGGTTGGGCCCCTGGAGCTGGTGTTGGGGATCCCAGGGGTTGGACCCCTGGAGCTGGTGTTGGGGCCCTCAGGGATTAGGCCCCTGGAGCTATGGTTCTGGCTCTCAGGGATTCGGCCCCTGGAGCTGGTTTTGGGGCCCCCAGGGGTTGGGCTCCTGGAGCAGGTGTTGGGGCCCCCAGGGGTTGGGCCCCTGGAGCTGTGGTTGGGGCCCCCGGGGGTTAGGCCCCTGGAGCTATGGTTCGGGCGCTCATGGCTTGGGCCCCTGTAGCTGGTGTTTGGACCCGAAGGGGTTGGGCCCCTGGAGCTGGGGTTCGGGCCCCCGCGGCTTAGGCCCCTGGAGCTATGGTTCGGGCTCTCAGGGATTGGGCACCTGGAGCTGGTTTTGGGGCCCCCAGGGGTTGGGCTCCTGGAGCACGTGTTGGGGCCCCCAGGGGTTGGGCCCCTGGAGCTGTGTTTGGGGCCCCCAGGGGTTAGGCCCCTGGAGCTATGGTTCGGGCGCTCAGGGGTTGGGCCCCTGGAGCTGGTGTTGGGGCCCCCAGGGGTTGGGCCCCTGGAGGTGGGGTTTGGGCCCCCAGGAGTTAGGCTCCTAGAGCTATGGTTCGGGCGCTCAGTGGTTGGGCCCCTGGAGCTGGGGTGGAGGGCCCCAGGGGTTGGGCACCTGGAGCTAGTGTTGGGGCCCCCAGGGATTGGGCCCCTGGAGCTATGTTTCGGGCGCTCTGGGGTTGGGCCCCTGGAGCTAGTGTTGGGGACCCCAGGGGTTTGGTCCCTGGAGCTGGTGGTGCCCGCAGGGGTTGGGCCCCTGGAGCTGGTGTTGGGGCCCACAGGTGTTCGGACCCTGGAGCTGGGGTTGGGGCCCCCGGGGGTTAGGCCCCTGGAGCTAATGGTTTGGGCGCTCAGGGGTTGGGCCCCTGGAGCTGGGGTTAGGGCCCTCGGGGGTTAGGCCTCTACAGCTATGGTTCGGGCGCTCAGGGGTTGGGCCCCTGGAACTGGGGTCGAGGGCCCCAGGGGTTGGGACCCTGGAGCTGGGGTTGGGGCCCCGTGGGTTACGCCCCTGGAGCTGGGGTTGGGGCCCCCAGGGGTTAGGCCCCTGGAGCTATGGTTCGGGCGCTCAGGGGTTTGGCCCCTGGAGCTGGTGTTGGGGCCCCCAGGGGTTGGGCCCCTGGAACTATGCTTCAGGCGCTCTGGGGTTGGGCCCATGGATCTGGTGTTGGGGCTCCCAGGGATTGGGCTCTTGGAGCTGGTGTTGGGGCCCCCATTGGTTGGGCCCCTGGAGCTGGGGTTGGGGCCACCAGGGGTTAGGTCCATGGAGCTATGGTTCGGGCGCTCAGGGGTTGGGTCCCTGGAGTTTGTGTTGGGGCCCCAGGGGCTGGGCCCCTGCAGCTAGTGTTGGGACCCCAGGGGTTAGACCCCTGGAGCTATGGTTCGGGCGCTCAGGGTTTGGGCCCCTGGAGCTGGTGGTGGGGCCCCCAGGGGTTGGGCCCCTGGAGCTAGGGTTGGGACCCCCGGGGGTTAGGCCCCTGAAGCTATGTTTCGGGCGCTAAGGGGTTGGGCCCTTGGAGCTGGTGTTGGGGCCCCCAGGGGTTAGGCCCCTGGAGCTATGGTTCGGGCGCTCAGGGGTTGGGCCGCTGGAGCTGGTGTTGGGGCCCCTGACCTAATGTCACCCCTTGCTCTCCCATCCCCCACACAGACAGTCCCGACTCCATCACAGTAATGCCCAGACATTTCACGCATGGAGCAACAGTAACACTGTGTGGCCATGCAGGGTAATGCCCAGAGCATTTCCTGCAATGAGCAAGAGTGACACCGTGTGGCCACATAGGGTAGTGCACAGAGCATTTCCTCGCATGGAGCTATGGCTCGGGAGCTCTGGGGTTGGAACCCTGTAGCTGGTGTTTGGACCCACAGGGGTTGGGCCCCTGGAGCTGGGGTTCGGGCCCCCGGGGCTTAGGCCCCTGGAGCTATGGTTCGGACGCTCAGGGGTTCGGCCCCTGGAGCTGGGGTTGAGGGCCCCAGGGGTTGGGCCACTGGAGCTGGGGTTGGGGTCCAGGGGGTTACGCCCCTGGAGCTGGGGTTGGGGCCCCCAGGGGGTTAGGCCCCTGGAGCTATGGCTCTGGCGCTCAGGGGTTTGGCCCCTGGAGCTGGTGTTGGGGCCCCCAGGGGTTGGGCCCCTGGAACAATGGTTCGGGCTCTCTGGGGTTGGGCCCCTGGAGCTGGTGTTGGGGCTCCCAGGGGTTGGGCTCTTGGAGCTGGTGTTGGGGTCCCCAGGGGTTGGGCCCCTATAGCTGGGGTTGGGGCCCCCGGGGGTTAGACCCCTTGAGCTATAGTTCGGGCGCTCAGGGGTTGGACCCCTTTAGCTGGTGTTGGGGCATCTAGGGGTCGGGCCCCTGGAGCTGGGGTTGGGGCCCCCGGGGGTTAGGCCCCTGGAGCTATGGTTCGTTCGCTCAGGGGTTGGGCCCCTGGAGCTTGTGTTGGGGCCCTCAGGGATTAGGACCCTGGAGCTATGGTTCTGGCGCTCAGGGAATGGGCCCCTGGAGCTGGTTCTGGAGCCCCCAGGGGTTGGGCTCTTGGAGCAGGTGTTGGGGCCCCCAGGGGTTGGGCCCCTGGAGCTGTGGTTGGGGCCCCCGGGGGTTAGGCCCCTGGAGCTATGGTTCGGGCACTCAGGGGTTGGGCCCCTGGAGCTGGTGTTGGGGCCCCCAGGGGTTGGGCCCCTGGAGGTGGGGTTTGGGCCCCCAGGAGTTAGGCCCCTAGAGCTATGGTTCGGGCGCTCATGGGTTGGGCCCCTGGAGCTGGTGTTGGGGCCCCAAGGGGTTGGGCCCCTGGAGCTGGTGAGGGGCCCCAGGGGTTAGGCCCCTGGAGCTATGGTTCGGGCGCTCAGGGGTTGGGCCCCTGGAGCTGGGGTCGAGGGCCCCAGGGGTTGGGCCCCTGGAGCTGGGGTTGTTGCCCCGGGGGTTACGCCCCTGGAGCTGGGGTAGGGCCCCTGGAGCTGGTGAGGGGCCCCCGGGGTTAGGCCCCTGGAGCTATGGTTCGGACGCTCAGGGGTTGGGCGCCTGGAGCTGGGGTTGGGGCCCCGGGTGTTACGCCCCTGGAGCTGGGGTTGGGCTCCTGGAGCTGGTGAGGGGCCCCAGGGGTTAGGCCCCTGGAGCTATAGTTCGGGCGCTCAGGGGCTGGGCCCCTGGAGCTGGTGTTGGGGCCCCCAGGGGTTGGGCCCCTGGAGGTGGGGTTTGGGCCCCCAGGAGTTAGGCCCCTAGAGCTATGGTTCGGACGCTCATGGGTTGGGCCCCTGGAGCTGGTGTTGGGGCCCACAGGTGT
This sequence comes from Gopherus flavomarginatus, assembly GCF_025201925.1. Taxonomy (NCBI): domain Eukaryota; kingdom Metazoa; phylum Chordata; order Testudines; family Testudinidae; genus Gopherus; species Gopherus flavomarginatus. The sequence goes on along the minus strand of NW_026114640.1, from coordinate 29,021 downwards.
TCGGACCCTGGAGCTGGGGTTGGGGCCCCCGGGGATTAGGCCCCTGGAGCTAATGGTTTGGGCGCTCAGGGGTTGGGCCCCTGGAGCTGGGGTTGGGGCCCTCGGGGGTTAGGCCTCTACAGCTATGGTTCGGGCGCTCAGGGGTTGGGCCCCTGGAACTGGGGTCGAGGGCCCCAGGGGTTGGGACCCTGGAGCTGGGGTTGGGGCCCCATGGGTTACGCCCCTGGAGCTGGGGTTGGGGCCCCCAGGGATTAGGCCCCTGGAGCTATGGTTCGGGCGCTCAGGGGTTTGGCCCCTGGAGCTGGTGTTGGGGCCCCCAGGGGTTGGGCCCCTGGAACTATGCTTCAGGCGCTCTGGGGTTGGGCCCGTGGATCTGGTGTTGGGGCTCCCAGGGATTGGGCTCTTGGAGCTGGTGTTGGGGCCCCCAGGGGTTGGGCCCCTGGAGCTGGGGTTGGGGCCACCAGGGGTTAGGTCCATGGAGCTATGGTTCGGGCGCTCAGGGGTTGGGTCCCTGGAGTTTGTGTTGGGGCCCCAGGGGCTGGGCCCCTGCAGCTAGTGTTGGGACCCCAGGGGTTAGACCCCTGGAGCTATGGTTCGGGCGCTCAGGGTTTGGGCCCCTGGAGCTGGTGGTGGGGCCCCCAGGGGTTGGGCCCCTGGAGCTAGGGTTGGGACCCCCGGGGGTTAGGCCCCTGAAGCTATGTTTCGGGCGCTAAGGGGTTGGGCCCTTGGAGCTGGTGTTGGGGCCCCCAGGGGTTAGGCCCCTGGAGCTATGGTTCGGGCGCTCAGGGGTTGGGCCGCTGGAGCTGGTGTTGGGGCCCCTGACCTAATGTCACCCCTTGCTCTCCCATCCCCCACACAGACAGTCCCGACTCCATCACAGTAATGCCCAGACATTTCACGCATGGAGCAACAGTAACACTGTGTGGCCATGCAGGGTAATGCCCAGAGCATTTCCTGCAATGAGCAAGAGTGACACCGTGTGGCCACATAGGGTAGTGCACAGAGCATTTCCTCGCATGGAGCTATGGCTCGGGAGCTCTGGGGTTGGAACCCTGTAGCTGGTGTTTGGACCCACAGGGGTTGGGCCCCTGGAGCTGGGGTTCGGGCCCCCGGGGCTTAGGCCCCTGGAGCTATGGTTCGGACGCTCAGGGGTTGGGCCCCTGGAGCTGGGGTTGAGGGCCCAGGGGTTGGGCCACTGGAGCTGGGGTTGGGGTCCAGGGGGTTACGCCCCTGGAGCTGGGGTTGGGGCCCCCAGGGGTTAGGCCCCTGGAGCTATGGCTCTGGCGCTCAGGGGTTTGGCCCCTGGAGCTGGTGTTGGGGCCCCCAGGGGTTGGGCCCCTGGAACAATGGTTCGGGCTCTCTGGGGTTGGGCCCCTGGAGCTGGTGTTGGGGCTCCCAGGGGTTGGGCTCTTGGAGCTGGTGTTGGGGTCCCCAGGGGTTGGGCCCCTGTAGCTGGGGTTGGGGCCCCCGGGGGTTAGACCCCTTGAGCTATAGTTCGGGCGCTCAGGGGTTGGACCCCTTTAGCTGGTGTTGGGGCATCTAGGGGTCGGGCCCCTGGAGCTGGGGTTGGGGCCCCCGGGGGTTAGGCCCCTGGAGCTATGGTTCGTTCGCTCAGGGGTTGGGCCCCTGGAGCTTGTGTTGGGGCCCTCAGGGATTAGGACCCTGGAGCTATGGTTCTGGCGCTCAGGGAATGGGCCCCTGGAGCTGGTTCTGGAGCCCCCAGGGGTTGGGCTCTTGGAGCAGGTGTTGGGGCCCCCAGGGGTTGGGCCCCTGGAGCTGTGGTTGGGGCCCCCGGGGGTTAGGCCCCTGGAGCTATGGTTCGGGCACTCAGGGGTTGGGCCCCTGGAGCTGGTGTTGGGGCCCCCAGGGGTTGGGCCCCTGGAGGTGGGGTTTGGGCCCCCAGGAGTTAGGCCCCTAGAGCTATGGTTCGGGCGCTCATGGGTTGGGCCCCTGGAGCTGGTGTTGGGGCCCCAAGGGGTTGGGCCCCTGGAGCTGGTGAGGGGCCCCAGGGGTTAGGCCCCTGGAGCTATGGTTCGGGTGCTCAGGGGTTGGGCCCCTGGAGCTGGGGTCGAGGGCCCCAGGGGTTGGGCCCCTGGAGCTGGGGTTGGGGCCCCGGGGGTTACGACCCTGGAGCTGGGGTAGGGCCCCTGGAGCTGGTGAGGGGCCCCCGGGGTTAGGCCCCTGGAGCTATGGTTCGGACGCTCAGGGGTTGGGCCCCTGGAGCTGGGGTTGGGGCCCCGGGTGTTACGCCCCTGGAGCTGGGGTTGGGCTCCTGGAGCTGGTGAGGGGCCCCAGGGGTTAGGCCCCTGGAGCTATGGTTTGGGCGCTCAGCGGTTGGGCCACTGGAGCTGGGGTGGAGGGCCCCAGGGGTTGGGAGCCTGGAGCTAGTGTTGGGGCCCCCAGGGATTGGCCCATGAAGCTATGTTTCGGGCGCTCTGGGGTTGGGCCCCTGGAGCTAGTGTTGGGGCCCCCAGGGGTTGGGTCCCTGGAGCTGGTGGTGCCCGCAGGGGTTGGGCCCCTGGAGCTGGTGTTGGGGCCCACAGGGGTTCGGACCCTGGAGCTGGGGTTGGAGCCCCCGGGGGTTAGGCCCCTGGAGCTATGGTTCGGGCGCTCAGGGGTTGGGCCCCTGGTACTGGGGTCGAGGGCCCCAGGAGTTGGGACCCTGGAGCTGGGGTTGGGGCCCCGTGGGTTACGCCCCTGGAGCTGGGGTTGGGGCCCCCAGGGGTTAGGCCCCTGGAGCTATGGCTCTGGCGCTCAGGGGTTTGGCCCCTGGAGCTGGTGTTGGGGCTCCCAGGGGTTGGGCTCTTGGAGCTGGTGTTGGGGTCCCCAGGGGTTGGGCCCTTGTAGCTGGGGTTGGGGCCCCCGGGGGTTAGACCCCTTGAGCTATGGTTCGGGCGCTCAGGGGTTGGACCCCTTTAGCTGGTGTTGGGGCATCTAGGGGTTGGGCCCCTGGAGCTGGGGTTGGGGCCCCCGGGGGTTAGGCCCCTGGAGCTATGGTTCATTCGCTCAGGGGTTGGGCCCCTGGAGCTGGTGTTGGGGCCCTCAGGGATTAGGAACCTGGAGCTATGGTTCTGGCGCTGAGGGATTGGGCCCCTGGAGCTGTTTTTGGAGCCCCCAGGGGTTGGGCTCTTGGAGCAGGTGTTGGGGCCCCCAGGGGTTGGGCCCCTGGAGCTGTGGTTGGGGCCCCCGGGGGTTAGGCCCCTGGAGCTATGGTTCGTTCGCTCAGGGGTTGGGCCCCTGGAGCTGGTGTTGGGGCCCCCAGGGGTTGGGCCCCTGGAGGTGGGGTTTGTGCCCCCAGGAGTTAGGCCTCTAGAGCTATGGTTCGGGCGCTCAAGGGTTGGGCCCCTGGAGCTGGTGTTGGGGCCCCAAGGGGTTGGGCCTCTGGAGCTGGTGAGGGGCCCCAGGGGTTAGGCCCCTGGAGCTATGGTTCGGGCGCTCAGGGGTTGGGCCCCTGGAGCTGGGGTCGAGGGCCGCAGGGGTTGGGCCCCTGGAGCTGGGGTTGGGGCCTCGGGGGTTACGCCCCTGGAGCTGGGGTAGGGCCCCTGGAGCTGGTGAGGGGCCCCCGGGGTTAGGCCCCTGGAGCTATGGTTCGGACGCTCAGGGGTTGGGCCCCTGGAGCTGGGGTTGGGGCCTCGGGGGTTACGCCCCTGGAGCTGGGGTTGGGCCCCTGGAGCTGGTGAGCGGCCCCAGGGGTTAGGCCCCTGGAGCTATGGTTCGGACGCTCAGGGGTTATGCCCCTGGAGCTGGTGTTGGGGCTCCCAGGGGTTGGGCTCTTGGAGCTGGTGTTGGGGTCCCCAGGGGTTGGGCCCCTGGAGCTGGTGAGCGGCCCCAGGGGTTAGGCCCCTGGAGCTATGGTTCGGACGCTCAGGGGTTGGGCCCCTGGAGCTGGGGTTGGGGCCCGCAGGGGTTAGGCCCCTGGAGCTATGGTTCGGGCAATCAGGGGTTTGGCCCCTGGAGCTGGTGTTGGGGCCCCCAGGGGTTGGGCCCCTGGAACTATGGTTCGGGCTCTCTGGGGTTGGGCCCCTGGAGCTGGTGTTGGGGCTCCCAGGGGTTGGGCTCTTGGAGCTGGTGTTGGGGTCCCCAGGGGTTGGGACCCTGTAGCTGGGGTTGGGGCCCCCGGGGGTTAGACCCCTGGAGCTATGGTTCGGGCGCTCAGGGGTTGGACCCCCGGAGCTGGTGTTGGGGCATCCAGGGGTTGGGCCCCTGTAGCTGGGGTTGAGGCCCCCGGGGGTTAGGCCCCTGGAGCTATGGTTCGTTCGCTCAGGGGTTGGGCCCCTGGAGCTGGTGCTGGGGCCCTCAGGGATTAGGCCCCAGGAGCTATGGTTCTGGCGCTCAGGGATTGGGCCCCTGGAGCTGGTTTTGGGGCCCCCAGGGGTTGGGCTCCTGGAGCAGGTGTTGTGGCCCCCAGCGGTTGGGCCCCTGGAGCTGTGGTTGGGGTCCCCTGGGGTTAGGCCCCTGGAGATATGGTTCGGGCGCTCAGGGGTTGGGCCCCTGGAGCTGGTGTTGGAGCCCCCAGGGGTTGGGCCCCTGGAGGTGGGGTTTGGGCCCCCAGGAGTTAGGCCCCTAGAGCTATGGTTCGGGCGCTCATGGGTTGGGCCCCTGGAGCTGGTGTTGGGGCCCCAAGGGGTTGGGCCTCTGGAGCTGGTGAGTTGCCCTAGGTGTTAGGCCCCTGGAGCTATGGTTCGGGCGCTCAGCGGTTGGGCCCCTAGAGCTGGGGTGGAGGGCCCCAGGGGTTGGGCCCCTGGAGCTGGGGTTGGGGCCCCGGGGGTTACGACCTTGGAGCTGGGGTAGGGCCCCTGGAGCTGGTGAGGGGCCCCCGGGGTTAGGCCCCTGGAGCTCTGGTTTGGTCGCTCAGGGGTTGGGCCCCTGGAGCTGGGGTTGGGGCCCCGGGGGTTACGCCCCTGGAGCTGGGGTTGGGCCCCTGGAGCTGGTGAGGGGCCCCAGGGGTTAGGCCCCTGGAGCTATGGTTCGGACGCTCAGGGGTTGGGCCCCTGGATCTGGGGTCGAGTTCCCCAGGGGTTGGGCCCCTGGAGCTGGGGTTGGGGCCCCGGGGGTTACGCCCCTGGAGCTGGGGTTCTAGCCCCCAGGGGTTAGGCCCCTGGAGCTATGGTTCGGGCACTCAGGGGTTTGGCCCCTGGAGCTGGTGTTGGGGCCCCCAGGGGTTGGGCCCTTGGAACTATGGTTCGGGCTCTCTGGGGTTGGGCCCTTGGAGTTGGTGTTGGGGCTCCCAGGGGTTGGGCTCTTGGAGCTGGTGTTGGGGTCCGCAGGGGTTGGGCCCCTGTAGCTGGGGTTGGGGCCCCCGGCGGTTAGACGCCTGGAGCTACGGTTCGGGCGCTCAGGGGTTGGACCCCTGGAGCTGGTGTTGGGGCATCCATGGGTTGGGCCCCTGTAGCTGGGGTTGGGGCCCCCGGGGGTTAGGCCCCTGGAGCTATGGTTCGTTCGCTCAGGGGTTGGGCCCCTGGAGCTGGTGTTGGGGCCCTCAGGGATTAGGCCCCTGGAGCTATGGTTCTGGCGCTCAGGGATTGGGCCCCTGGAGCTGGTTTTGGGGCCCCCAGGGGTTGGGCTCCTGGAACACGTGTTTGGGCCCACAGGGGTTGGGCCCCTGGAGCTGTGGTTGGGGCCCCCAGGGGTTAGGCCCCTGGAGCTATGGTTCGGGCGCTCAGGGGTTAGGCCCCTGGAGCTGGTGTTTGGGCCCCCAGGGGTTGGGCCCCTGGAGGTGGGGTTTGGGCCCCCAGGAGTTAGGCCCCTAGAGCTATGGTTCGGGCGCTCATGGGTTGGGCCCCTGGAGCTAGTGTTGGGGTCCCAAGGGGTTGGGCCCCTGGAGCTGGTGAGTTGCCCCAGGGGTTAGGCCCCTGGAGCTATGGTTCGGGCGCTCAGCGGTTGGGCCCCTAGAGCTGGGGTGGAGGGCCCCAGGGGTTGGGCCCCTGGAGCTAGTGTTGGGGCCCCCAGGGGTTGGGCCCCTGGAACTATGCTTCAGGCGCTCTGGGGCTGGGCCCCTGGAGCTAGTGTTGGGGCCCCCAGGGGTTTGGACCCTGGAGCTGGGGTTGGGGCGCTCAGGGGTTGGGCCCCTGGAGCTGGGGTTTGGGCCCTCGGGGGTTAGGCCTCTGCAGCTATGGTTCGGGCGCTCAGGGGTTGGGCCCCTGGAACTGGGGTCGAGGGCCCCAGGGGTTGGGCCCCTGGAGATGGGGTTGGGGCCCCGTGGCTTACGCCCCTGGAGCTGGGGTTGGGGCCCCCAGGGGTTAGGCCCCCGGAGCTATGGTTCGGGCGCTCAGGGGTTTGGCCCCTGGAGCTGGTGTTGGGGCCCTCAGGGGTTAGACCCCTGGAGCTATGGTTCAGGCGCTCAGGGGTTAGACCCCTGAAGCTATGGTTCGGGCGCTCAGGGTTTGGGCCCCTGTAGCTGGTGGTGGGGCCCCCAGGGCTTGGGCCCCTGGAACTAGGGTTGGGGAACCTGGGGGTTAGGCCCCTGAAGCTATGTTTCGGGCGCTCAGGGGTTGGGCCCTTGGAGCTGGTGTTGGGGCCCCCAGGGGTTAGGCCCCTGGAGCTATGGTTCGGGCGCTCAGGGGTTGGGCCGCTGGAGCTGGTGTTGGGGCCCCTGACCTAATGTCACCCCTTGCTCTCCCATCCCCCACACAGACAGTCCCGACTCCATCACAGTAATGCCCAGACATTTCACGCATGGAGCAACAGTAACACTGTGTGGCCATGCAGGGTAATGCCCAGAGCATTTCCTGCATGGAGCAAGAGTGACACCGTGTGGCCACGTAGGGTAGTGCACAGAGCATTTCCCCGCATGGAGCTATGGTTCGGGAGCCCTGGGGTTGGGCCTCTGTAGCTGGTGTTGGGACTCCCAGGGGTTGGGCCCCTGGAGCTGGGGTTGGGGCCCCAGGGGTTAAGCCCCTGGCGCTATGGTTCGTTCGCTCAGGGGTTGGCCCCCTGGAGCTGGTGTTGGGGTCCTCAGGGATTAGGCCCCTGGAGCTATGGTTCTGGCGTTCAGGGATTGGGCCCCTGGAGCTGGTGGTGGTTACCCCAGGGGTTGGGCCCCTGGAGCTAGGGTTGGAGCCCCCGGGGGTTAGGCCCCTTAATCTATGTTTCGGGCGCTCAGGGATTGAGCCCCTGAAGCTGGTTTTGGGGCCCCCAGGGGTTGGGCCCCTGGAGCTGGGATTGGGGCCTCCAGGGGTTAGGCCCCTGGAGCTTTGGTTCGGGCGCTCAGGGGTTGGGCCCCTGGAGCTTGTGTTGGGTCCCCAAGGGGTTTTGCCCCTGGAGCTGGTGTTGGGGACACAGGGGTTAGGCCCCTGGAGCTATGGTTCGGGCGCTCTGGGGTTGGGCCCCTGGAGCTATAGTTCGGGCGCTCAGCGGTTGGGCCCCTGGAGCTGGGGTGGAGGGCCCCAGGGGTTGGGCCCCTGGAGCTATGTTTCGGGCGCTCTGGTGTTGGGCCACTGGAGCTAGTGTTGGGGCCCCCTGGGGTTGGGTCCCTTGAGCTGGTGTTGGGGCCCACAGGGGTTCGGACCCTGGAGCTGGGGTTGGGGCCCCCGGGGGTTAGGCCCCAGGAGCTATCGTTTGGGCGCTCAGGGGTTGGGCCCCTGGAGCTGGGTTTGGGGCCCTCGGGGGTTAGGCCTCTGCAGCTATGGTTCGGGCGCTCAGGGGTTGGGCCCCTGGAACTGGGGTCGAGGGCCCCAGGGGTTGGGCCCCTGGAGCTGGGGTTGGGGCCCCTTGGTTACGCCCCTGGAGCTGGGGTTGGGGATCCCAGTGGTTAGGCCCCTGGAGCTATGGTTCGGGCGCTCAGGGGTTTGGCCCCTGGAGCTGGTGTTGGGGCCCCCAGGGGTTGGGCCCCTGGAACTATGCTTCAGGCGCTCTGGGGTTCGGCCCCTGGAGCTGGTGTTGGGGCTCCCAGAGATTGGGCTCTTGGAGCTGGTGTTGGGGCCCCCAGGGGTTAGGACCCTGGAGCTGGGGTTGGGGCCACCAGGGGTTAGGTCCATGGAGCTATGGTTCGGGCGCTCAGGGGTTGGGTCCCTGGAGTTGGTGTTGGGGCCCCAGGGGCTGGGCCCCTGCAGCTAGTATTGGGGCCCCAGGGGTTAGACCGCTGGAGCTATGGTTCGGGCGCTCAGGGTTTGGGCCCCTGGAGCTGGTGGTGGGGCCCCCAGGGGTTGGGCCCCTGGAGCTAGGGTTGGGGCCCCCGGGGGTTAGGCCCCTGAAGCTATGTTTCGGGCGCTCAGGGGTTGGGCGCTTGGAGCTGGTGTTGGGGCCCCCAGGGGTTAGGCCCCTGGAGCTATGGTTCGGGCGCTCAGTGGTTGGGCCCCTGGAGCTGGGGTTGGGGCCCCGGGGGTTACGCCCCTGAAGCTGGGGTTGGGCCCCTGGAGCTGGTGAGGGGCCCCAGGGGTTAGGCCCCTGGAGCTATGGTTCGGACGCTCAGGGGTTGGGCCCCTAGAGCTGGGGTCGAGGGCCCCAGGGGTTGGGCCACTGGTGCTGGGGTTGGGGCCCCGGGGGTTACGCCCCTGGAGCTGGCGTTGGGGCCCCCAGGGGTTAGGCACCTGGAGCTATGGTTCGGGCGCTCAGGGGTTTGGCCCCTGGAGCTGGTGTTGGGGCCCCCAGGGGTTGGACCCCTGGAACTATGGTTCGGGCTCTCTGGGGCTGGGCCCCTGGAGCTGGTGTTGGGGCTCCCAGGGGTTGGGCTCTTGGAGCTGGTGTTGGGGTCCCCAGGGGTTGGGCCCCTGTAGCTGGGGTTGGGGCCCCCGGGGGTTAGACCCCTGGAGCTATGGTTCGGGTGCTCAGGGGTTGGACCCCTGGAGCTGGTGTTGGGGCATCCAGGGGTTGGGCCCCTGGAGCTGGGGTTGGGGCCCCCGGGGGTTAGGCCCCTGGAGCTATGGTTCGTTCGCTCAGGGGTTGGGCCCCTGGAGCTGGTGTTGGGGCCCTCAGGGATTAGGCCCCTGGAGCTATGGTTCTGGCGCTCAGGGGTTGGGCCCCTGGAGCTGGTGTTGGGGCCCCCAGGGGTTGGGCCCCTGGAGCTATGGTTAGGGCGCTCCGGGGTTCAGCCCCTGGAACTTGTGTTGGGGCCCCCAGGGGTTGGGCTCCTGGAGCTGGTGTTGGGGCCCCCAGGGGTTCGGCCCCTGAATCTGGTGTTGGGGCCCCCAGGGGTTGGGCCCCTGGAGCTGGGGTTGGGGCCCTCGGGGGTTAGGCCTCTGCAGCTATGGTTCGGGCGCTCAGGGGTTGGACCCCTGGAACTGGGGTCGAGGGCCCCAGGGGTTGGGCCCCTGGAGCTGGGGTTGGGGCCCCAGGGGTTAGACCCCTGGAGCTGGGGTTGGGGCCCACAGGATTTAGGCCCCTGGAGCTATGGTTCGGGCTCTCAGGGGTTGGGCCCCTGGAGCTGGTGTTGGGGCCCCCAGGGGTTAGGCCCCTGGAGCTATGGTTCGGGCGCACAGGGGTTGGGCCTCTGGAGCTGGTGTTGGGGCCCCTGACCTAATGTCACCCCTTGCTCTCCCATCCCCCACACAGACAGTCCCGACTCCATCACAGTAATGCCCAGACATTTCACGCATGGAGCAACAGTAACACTGTGTGGCCATGCTGGGTAATGCCCAGAGCATTTCCTGCATGGAGCAAGAGTGACACCGTGTGGCCACATAGGGTAGTGCACAGAGCAATTCCCCGCATGGAGCTATGGCTCGGGAGCTCTGGGGTTGGCGCCCTTTAGCTGGTGTTGGGAGTCCCAGGGGTTGGGCCCCTGGAGCTGGTGTTGGGGCCCCAGGGGTTAAGCCCCTTGCGCTATGGTTCGGGCGCTCAGGGATTGGGCCCTTCGAACTGGCGTGCGGGCGCCCAGGGAATAGGCCCCTAGAGCTATGGTTTGGGCACTCTGGGGTTGGGCCTCTGGAGCTGGTGTTGGGGCTCCCAGGGGTTGGGCCCCTGGAGCTGGTGTTGGGGCCCTCAGGGATTAGGCCCCTGGAGCTATGGTTCTGGCGCTCAGGGATTGGGCCCCTGGAGCTGGTTTTGGGGCCCCCAGGGGTTGGGCTCCTGGAGCAGGTGTTGGGGCCCCCAGGGGTTGGGCCCCTGGAGCTGTGGTTGGGGCCCCCGGGGGTTAGGCCCCTGGAGCTATGGTTCGGGCGCTCAGGGGTTGGGCCCCTGGAGCTGGTGTTGGGGCCCCCAGGGGTTGTGCCCCTGGAGGTGGGGTTTGGGCCCCCAGGAGTTAGGCCCCTAGAGCTATGGTTCGGGCGCTCATGTGTTGGGCCCCTGGAGCTGGTGTTGGGGCCCCAAGGAGTTGGGCCCCTGGAGCTGGTGAGGGGCCCCAGGGGTTAGGCCCCTGGAGCTATGGTTCGGGCGCTCAGGGGTTGGGCCCATGGAGCTGGGGTCGAGGGCCCCAGGGGTTGGGCCCCTGGAGCTGGGGTTGGGGCCCCGGGGGTTACGCCCCTGGAGCTGGGGTTCGGCCCCTGGAGCTGGTGAGGGGCCCCAGGGGTTAGGCCCGTGGAGCTATTGTTCGGACGATCAGGGGTTGGGCCCCTGGAGCTGGGGTCGAGGGCCCCAGGGGTTGGGCCCCTGGAGCTGGGGTTGGGGCCCCCAGGGGTTAGGCCCCTGGAGCTATGGTTCGGGCACTCAGGGGTTTGGCCCCTGGAGCTGGTGTTGGGGCCCCCAGGGGTTGGGCCCCTGGAACTATGGTTCGGGCTCTCTGGGGTTGGGCCCCTGGAGCTGGTGTTGGGGCTCCCAGGGGTTGGGCTCTTGGAGCTGGTGTTGGGGTCCCCAGGGGTTGGGCCCCTGTAGCTGGGGTTGGGGCCCCCGGGGGTTAGACCCCTGGAGCTATGGTTCTGACGCTCAGGGGTTGGACCCCTGGAGCTGGTGTTGGGGCATCCAGGGGTTGGGCCCCTGGAGCTGGGGTTGGGGCCCCCGGGGTTTAGGCCCCCGGAGCTATGGTTCGTTCGCTCAGGGGTTGGGCCCCTGGAGCTGGTGTTGGGGTCCTCAGGGATTAGGCCCCTGGAGCTATGGTTCTGGCGCTCAGGGATTGGGCCCCTAGAGCTGGTTTTGGGGCCCCCAGGGGTTGGGCTCGTGGAGCAGGTGTTGGGGCCCCCAGGGGTTGGGCCCTTGGAGCTGTGGTTGGGGTCCCCGGGGGTTAGGCCCCTGGAGCTATGGTTTGGGCACTCAGGGGTTGGGCCCCTGGAGCTGGTGTTGGGGCCCCCAGGGGTTGGGCCCCTGGAGCTATGGTTAGGGCGCTCCGGGGTTCGGCCCCTGGAACTTGTGTTGGGGCCCCCAGGGGTTAGGCTCCTGGAGCTGGTGTTGGGGCCCCCAGGGGTTGGGCCCCTGAAGCTGGTGTTGGGGCCCCCAGGGGTTGGGCCCCTGGAGCTGGGGTTGGGGCCCTCGGGGGTTAGGCCTCTGCAGCTATGGTTCGGGTGCTCAGGGGTTGGGCCCCTGGAACTGGGGTCGAGGGCCCCAGGGGTTGGGCCCCTGGAGCTGGGGTTGGGGCCCCAGGGGTTAGAACCCTTGAGCTATGGTTCGGGCGCTCAGGGTTTGGGCCCCTGGAGCTGATGGTGGGGCCCCCAGGGGTTAGGCCCCTGGAGCTGGGGTTGGGGCCCACAGGATTTAGGCCCCTGGAGCTATGGTTCGGGCTCTCAGGGGTTGGGCCCCTGGAGCTGGTGTTGGGGCCCCCAGGGGTTAGGCCCCTGGAGCTATGGTTCGGGCGCTCAGGGGTTGGGCCGCTGGAGCTGGTGTTGGGGCCCCTGACCTAATGTCACCCCTTGCTCTCCCATCCCCCACACAGACAGTCCCGACTCCATCACAGTAAAGCCCAGACATTTCACGCATGGAGCAACAGTAACACTGTGTGGCCATGCAGGGTAATGCCCAGAGCATTTCCTGCATGGAGCAAGAGTGACACCTTGTGGCCAGATAGGGTAGTGCACAGAGCATTTCCCCGCATGGAGCTATGGTTCGGGAGCTCTAGGGTTGGGCCCTTGTAGCTGGTGTTGGGAGTCCCAGGGGTTGGGCCCCTGGAGCTGGTGTTGGGGCCCCAAGGGTTAAGCCCCTTGCGCTTTGGTTTGGACGCTCAGGGGTTGGTCCCCTGGACCTGGGGTCCAGGGCCCCAGGGGTTGGGCCCCTGGAGCTGGAGTTGGGGCCCCGGGGGTTTTGCCCCTGGAGCTGATGTTGGGGCCCCCAGGGGTTAGGCCCCTGGAGCTATGGTTCTGGCGCTCAGGGGTTGGGCCCCTGGAGCTGGGGTTGGGGCCTCGGGGGTTACGCCCCTGGAGCTGGGGTTGGGCCCCTGGAGCTGGTGAGCGGCCCCAGGGGTTAGGCCCCTGGAGCTATGGTTCGGACGCTCAGGGGTTGGGCCCCTGGAGCTGGTGTTGGGGCTCCCAGGGGTTGGGCTCTTGGAGCTGGTGTTGGGGTCCCCAGGGGTTGGGCCCCTGGAGCTGGTGAGCGGCCCCAGGGGTTAGGCCCCTGGAGCTATGGTTCGGACGCTCAGGGGTTGGGCCCCTGGAGCTGGGGTTGGGGCCCGCAGGGGTTAGGCCCCTGGAGCTATGGTTCGGGCAATCAGGGGTTTGGCCCCTGGAGCTGGTGTTGGGGCCCCCAGGGGTTGGGCCCCTGGAACTATGGTTCGGGCTCTCTGGGGTTGGGCCCCTGGAGCTGGTGTTGGGGCTCCCAGGGGTTGGGCTCTTGGAGCTGGTGTTGGGGTCCCCAGGGGTTGGGACCCTGTAGCTGGGGTTGGGGCCCCCGGGGGTTAGACCCCTGGAGCTATGGTTCGGGCGCTCAGGGGTTGGACCCCCGGAGCTGGTGTTGGGGCATCCAGGGGTTGGGCCCCTGTAGCTGGGGTTGGGGCCCCCGGGGGTTAGGCCCCTGGAGCTATGGTTCGTTCGCTCAGGGGTTGGGCCCCTGGAGCTGGTGCTGGGGCCCTCAGGGATTAGGCCCCAGGAGCTATGGTTCTGGCGCTCAGGGATTGGGCCCCTGGAGCTGGTTTTGGGGCCCCCAGGGGTTGGGCTCCTGGAGCAGGTGTTGTGGCCCCCAGGGGTTGGGCCCCTGGAGCTGTGGTTGGGGTCCCCAGGGGTTAGGCCCCTGGAGCTATGGTTCGGGCGCTCAGGGGTTGGGCCCCTGGAGCTGGTGTTGGAGCCCCCAGGGGTTGGGCCCCTGGAGGTGGGGTTTGGGCCCCCAGGAGTTAGGCCCCTAGAGCTATGGTTCGGGCGCTCATGGGTTGGGCCCCTGGAGCTGGTGTTGGGGCCCCAAGGGGTTGGGCCTCTGGAGCTGGTGAGTTGCCCTAGGTGTTAGGCCCCTGGAGCTATGGTTCGGGCGCTCAGCGGTTGGGCCCCTAGAGCTGGGGTGGAGGGCCCCAGGGGTTGGGCCCCTGGAGCTGGGGTTGGGGCCCCGGGGGTTACGCCCTTGGAGCTGGGGTAGGGCCCCTGGAGCTGGTGAGGGGCCCCCGGGGTTAGGCCCCTGGAGCTCTGGTTTGGTCGCTCAGGGGTTGGGCCCCTGGAGCTGGGGTTGGGGCCCCGGGGGTTACGCCCCTGGAGCTGGGGTTGGGCCCCTGGAGCTGGTGAGGGGCCCCAGGGGTTAGGCCCCTGGAGCTATGGTTCGGACGCTCAGGGGTTGGGCCCCTGGATCTGGGGTCGAGTTCCCCAGGGGTTGGGCCCCTGGAGCTGGGGTTGGGGCCCCGGGGGTTACGCCCCTGGAGCTGGGGTTCTAGCCCCCAGGGGTTAGGCCCCTGGAGCTATGGTTCGGGCACTCAGGGGTTTGGCCCCTGGAGCTGGTGTTGGGGCCCCCAGGGGTTGGGCCCTTGGAACTATGGTTCGGGCTCTCTGGGGTTGGGCCCTTGGAGTTGGTGTTGGGGCTCCCAGGGGTTGGGCTCTTGGAGCTGGTGTTGGGGTCCGCAGGGTTTGGGCCCCTGTAGCTGGGGTTGGGGCCCCCGGCGGTTAGACGCCTGGAGCTACGGTTCGGGCGCTCAGGGGTTGGACCCCTGGAGCTGGTGTTGGGGCATCCATGGGTTGGGCCCCTGTAGCTGGGGTTGGGGCCCCCGGGGGTTAGGCCCCTGGAAGCTATGGTTCGTTCGCTCAGGGGTTGGGCCCCTGGAGCTGGTGTTGGGGCCCTCAGGGATTAGGCCCCTGGAGCTATGGTTCTGGCGCTCAGGGATTGGGCCCCTGGAGCTGGTTTTGGGGCCCCCAGGGGTTGGGCTCCTGGAACACGTGTTTGGGCCCACAGGGGTTGGGCCCCTGGAGCTGTGGTTGGGGCCCCCAGGGGTTAGGCCCCTGGAGCTATGGTTCGGGCGCTCAGGGGTTAGGCCCCTGGAGCTGGTGTTTGGGCCCCCAGGGGTTGGGCCCCTGGAGGTGGGGTTTGGGCCCCCAGGAGTTAGGCCCCTAGAGCTATGGTTCGGGCGCTCATGGGTTGGGCCCCTGGAGCTAGTGTTGGGGCCCCAAGGGGTTGGGCCCCTGGAGCTGGTGAGTTGCCCCAGGGGTTAGGCCCCTGGAGCTATGGTTCGGGCGCTCAGCGGTTGGGCCCCTAGAGCTGGGGTGGAGGGCCCCAGGGGTTGGGCCCCTGGAGCTAGTGTTGGGGCCCCCAGGGGTTGGGCCCCTGGAACTATGCTTCAGGCGCTCTGGGGCTGGGCCCCTGGAGCTAGTGTTGGGGCCCCCAGGGGTTCGGACCCTGGAGCTGGGGTTGGGGCGCTCAGGGGTTGGGCCCCTGGAGCTGGGGTTGGGGCCCTCGGGGGTTAGGCCTCTGCAGCTATGATTCGGGCGCTCAGGGGTTGGGCCCCTGGAACTGGGGTCGAGGGCCCCAGGGGTTGGGCCCCTGGAGATGGGGTTGGGGCCCCGTGGCTTACGCCCCTGGAGCTGGGGTTGGGGCCCCCAGGGGTTAGGCCCCCGGAGCTATGGTTCGGGCGCTCAGGGGTTTGGCCCCTGGAGCCGGTGTTGGGGCCCCCAGGGGTTGGGCCCCTGGAACTATGCTTCAGGCGCTCTGGGGCTGGGCCCCTGGAGCTGGTGTTGGGGCCCCCAGGGGTTAGACCCCTGGAGCTATGGTTCAGGCGCTCAGGGGTTAGACCCCTGGAGCTATGGTTCGGGCGCTCAGGGTTTGGGCCCCTGTAGCTGGTGGTGGGGCCCCCAGGGCTTGGGCCCCTGGAACTAGGGTTGGGGAACCTGGGGGTTAGGCCCCTGAAGCTATGTTTCGGGCGCTCAGGGGTTGGGCCCTTGGAGCTGGTGTTGGGGCCCCCAGGGGTTAGGCCCCTGGAGCTATGGTTCGGGCGCTCAGGGGTTGGGCCGCTGGAGCTGGTGTTGGGGCCCCTGACCTAATGTCACCCCTTGCTCTCCCATCCCCCACACAGACAGTCCCGACTCCATCACAGTAATGCCCAGACATTTCACGCATGGAGCAACAGTAACACTGTGTGGCCATGCAGGGTAATGCCCAGAGCATTTCCTGCATGGAGCAAGAGTGACACCGTGTGGCCACGTAGGGTAGTGCACAGAGCATTTCCCCGCATGGAGCTATGGTTCGGGAGCTCTGGGGTTGGGCCTCTGTAGCTGGTGTTGGGACTCCCAGGGGTTGGGCCCCTGGAGCTGGGGTTGGGGCCCCAGGGGTTAAGCCCCTGGCGCTATGGTTCGTTCGCTCAGGGGTTGGCCCCCTGGAGCTGGTGTTGGGGTCCTCAGGGATTAGGCCCCTGGAGCTATGGTTCTGGCGCTCAGGGATTGGGCCCCTGGAGCTGGTGGTGGTTCCCCCAGGGGTTGGGCCCCTGGAGCTAGGGTTGGAGCCCCCGGGGGTTAGGCCCCTGAATCTATGTTTCGGGCGCTCAGGGATTGAGCCCCTGAAGCTGGTTTTGGGGCCCCCAGGGGTTGGGCCCCTGGAGCTGGGATTGGGGCCTCCAGGGGTTAGGCCCCTGGAGCTTTGGTTCGGGCGCTCAGGGGTTGGGCCCCTGGAGCTTGTGTTGGGTCCCCAAGGGGTTTTGCCCCTGGAGCTGGTGTTGGGGACACAGGGGTTAGGCCCCTGGAGCTATGGTTCGGGCGCTCTGGGGTTGGGCCCCTGGAGCTATAGTTCGGGCGCTCAGCGGTTGGGCCCCTGGAGCTGGGGTGGAGGGCCCCAGGGGTTGGGCCCCTGGAGCTATGTTTCGGGCGCTCTGGTGTTGGGCCCCTGGAGCTAGTGTTGGGGCTCCCAGGGGTTGGGCCCCTGCAGCTAGTATTGGGGCCCCAGGGGTTAGACCGCTGGAGCTATGGTTCGGGCGCTCAGGGTTTGGGCCCCTGGAGCTGGTGGTGGGGCCCCCAGGGGTTGGGCCCCTGGAGCTAGGGTTGGGGCCCCCGGGGGTTAGGCCCCTGAAGCTATGTTTCGGGCGCTCAGGGGTTGGGCGCTTGGAGCTGGTGTTGGGGCCCCCAGGGGTTAGGCCCCTGGAGCTATGGTTCGGGCGCTCAGTGGTTGGGCCCCTGGAGCTGGGGTTGGGGCCCCGGGGGTTACGCCCCTGAAGCTGGGGTTGGGCCCCTGGAGCTGGTGAGGGGCCCCAGGGGTTAGGCCCCTGGAGCTATGGTTCGGACGCTCAGGGGTTGGGCCCCTAGAGCTGGGGTCGAGGGCCCCAGGGGTTGGGCCACTGGTGCTGGGGTTGGGGCCCCGGGGGTTACGCCCCTGGAGCTGGCGTTGGGGCCCCCAGGGGTTAGGCACCTGGAGCTATGGTTCGGGCGCTCAGGGGTTTGGCCCCTGGAGCTGGTGTTGGGGCCCCCAGGGGTTGGACCCCTGGAACTATGGTTCGGGCTCTCTGGGGCTGGGCCCCTGGAGCTGGTGTTGGGGCTCCCAGGGGTTGGGCTCTTGGAGCTGGTGTTGGGGTCCCCAGGGGTTGGGCCCCTGTAGCTGGGGTTGGGGCCCCCGGGGGTTAGACCCCTGGAGCTATGGTTCGGGTGCTCAGGGGTTGGACCCCTGGAGCTGGTGTTGGGGCATCCAGGGGTTGGGCCCCTGGAGCTGGGGTTGGGGCCCCCGGGGGTTAGGCCCCTGGAGCTATGGTTCGTTCGCTCAGGGGTTGGGCCCCTGGAGCTGGTGTTGGGGCCCTCAGGGATTAGGCCCCTGGAGCTATGGTTCTGGCGCTCAGGGATTGGACCCCTGGAGCTGGTTTTGGGGCCCCCAGGGGTTGGGCCCCTGGAGCTGTGGTTGGGGCCCCTGGGGGTTAGGCCCCTGGAGCTATGGTTTGGGCGCTCAGGGGTTGGGCCCCTGGAGCTGGTGTTGGGGCCCCCAGGGGTTGGGCCCCTGGAGCTATGGTTAGGGCGCTCCGGGTTTCAGCCCCTGGAACTTGTGTTGGGGCCCCCAGGGGTTGGGCTCCTGGAGCTGGTGTTGGGGCCCCCAGGGGTTCGGCCCCTGAATCTGGTGTTGGGGCCCCCAGGGGTTGGGCCCCTGGAGCTGGGGTTGGGGCCCTCGGGGGTTAGGCCTCTGCAGCTATGGTTCGGGCGCTCAGGGGTTGGACCCCTGGAACTGGGGTCGAGGGCCCCAGGGGTTGGGCCCCTGGAGCTGGGGTTGGGGCCCCAGGGGTTAGACCCCTGGAGCTGGGGTTGGGGCCCACAGGATTTAGGCCCCTGGAGCTATGGTTCGGGCTCTCAGGGGTTGGGCCCCTGGAGCTGGTGTTGGGGCCCCCAGGGGTTAGGCCCCTGGAGCTATGGTTCGGGCGCACAGGGGTTGGGCCTCTGGAGCTGGTGTTGGGGCCCCTGACCTAATGTCACCCCTTGCTCTCCCATCCCCCACACAGACAGTCCCGACTCCATCACAGTAATGCCCAGACATTTCACGCATGGAGCAACAGTAACACTGTGTGGCCATGCTGGGTAATGCCCAGAGCATTTCCTGCATGGAGCAAGAGTGACACCGTGTGGCCACATAGGGTAGTGCACAGAGCAATTCCCCGCATGGAGCTATGGCTCGGGAGCTCTGGGGTTGGCGCCCTTTAGCTGGTGTTGGGAGTCCCAGGGGTTGGGCCCCTGGAGCTGGTGTTGGGGCCCCAGGGGTTAAGCCCCTTGCGCTATGGTTCGGGCGCTCAGGGATTGGGCCCTTCGAACTGGCGTGCGGGCGCCCAGGGAATAGGCCCCTAGAGCTATGGTTTGGGCACTCTGGGGTTGGGCCTCTGGACCTGGTGTTGGGGCTCCCAGGGGTTGGGCCCATGGAGCTGGTGTTGGGGCCCTCAGGGATTAGGGCCCTGGAGCTATGGTTCTGGCGCTCAGGGATTGGGCCCCTGGAGCTGGTTTTGGGGCCCCCAGGGGTTGGGCTCCTGGAGCAGGTGTTGGGGCCCCCAGGGGTTGGGCCCCTGGAGCTGTGGTTGGGGCCCCCGGGGGTTAGGCCCCTGGAGCTATGGTTCGGGCGCTCAGGGGTTGGGCCCCTGGAGCTGGTGTTGGGGCCCCCAGGGGTTGTGCCCCTGGAGGTGGGGTTTGGGCCCCCAGGAGTTAGGCCCCTAGAGCTATGGTTCGGGCGCTCATGTGTTGGGCCCCTGGAGCTGGTGTTGGGGCCCCAAGGAGTTGGGCCCCTGGAGCTGGTGAGGGGCCCCAGGGGTTATGCCCCTGGAGCTATGGTTCGGGCGCTCAGGGGTTGGGCCCATGGAGCTGGGGTCGAGGGCCCCAGGGGTTGGGCCCCTGGAGCTGGGGTTGGGGCCCCGGGGGTTACGCCCCTGGAGCTGGGGTTCGGCCCCTGGAGCTGGTGAGGGGCCCCAGGGGTTAGGCCCGTGGAGCTATTGTTCGGACGATCAGGGGTTGGGCCCCTGGAGCTGGGGTCGAGGGCCCCAGGGGTTGGGCCCCTGGAGCTGGGGTTGGGGCCCCCAGGGGTTAGGCCCCTGGAGCTATGGTTCGGGCACTCAGGGGTTTGGCCCCTGGAGCTGGTGTTGGGGCCCCCAGGGGTTGGGCCCCTGGAACTATGGTTCGGGCTCTCTGGGGTTGGGCCCCTGGAGCTGGTGTTGGGGCTCCCAGGGGTTGGGCTCTTGGAGCTGGTGTTGGGGTCCCCAGGGGTTGGGCCCCTGTAGCTGGGGTTGGGGCCCCCGGGGGTTAGACCCCTGGAGCTATGGTTCGGACGCTCAGGGGTTGGACCCCTGGAGCTGGTGCTGGGGCATCCAGGGGTTGGGCCCCTGGAGCTGGGGTTGGGGCCCCCGGGGTTTAGGCCCCCGGAGCTATGGTTCGTTCGCTCAGGGGTTGGGCCCCTGGAGCTGGTGTTGGGGTCCTCAGGGATTAGGCCCCTGGAGCTATGGTTCTGGCGCTCAGGGATTGGGCCCCTAGAGCTGGTTTTGGGGCCCCCAGGGGTTGGGCTCGTGGAGCAGGTGTTGGGGCCCCCAGGGGTTGGGCCCTTGGAGCTGTGGTTGGGGTCCCCGGGGGTTAGGCCCCTGGAGCTATGGTTTGGGCACTCAGGGGTTGGGCCCCTGGAGCTGGTGTTGGGGCCCCCAGGGGTTGGGCCCCTGGAGCTATGGTTAGGGCGCTCCGGGGTTCGGCCCCTGGAACTTGTGTTGGGGCCCCCAGGGGTTAGGCTCCTGGAGCTGGTGTTGGGGCCCCCAGGGGTTGGGCCCCTGAAGCTGGTGTTGGGGCCCCCAGGGGTTGGGCCCCTGGAGCTGGGGTTGGGGCCCTCGGGGGTTAGGCCTCTGCAGATATGGTTCGGGTGCTCAGGGGTTGGGCCCCTGGAACTGGGGTCGAGGGCCCCAGGGGTTGGGCCCCTGGAGCTGGGGTTGGGGCCCCAGGGGTTAGAACCCTGGAGCTATGGTTCGGGCGCTCAGGGTTTGGGCCCCTGGAGCTGATGGTGGGGCCCCCAGGGGTTAGGCCCCTGGAGCTGGGGTTGGGGCCCACAGGATTTAGGCCCCTGGAGCTATGGTTCGGGCTCTCAGGGGTTGGGCCCCTGGAGCTGGTGTTGGGGCCCCCAGGGGTTAGGCCCCTGGAGCTATGGTTCGGGCGCTCAGGAGTTGGGCCGCTGGAGCTGGTGTTGGGGCCCCTGACCTAATGTCACCCCTTGCTCTCCCATCCCCCACACAGACAGTCCCGACTCCATCACAGTAAAGCCCAGACATTTCACGCATGGAGCAACAGTAACACTGTGTGGCCATGCAGGGTAATGCCCAGAGCATTTCCTGCATGGAGCAAGAGTGACACCTTGTGGCCAGATAGGGTAGTGCACAGAGCATTTCCCCGCATGGAGCTATGGTTCGGGAGCTCTAGGGTTGGGCCCTTGTAGCTGGTGTTGGGAGTCCCAGGGGTTGGGCCCCTGGAGCTGGTGTTGGGGCCCCAAGGGTTAAGCCCCTTGCGCTTTGGTTTGGACGCTCAGGGGTTGGTCCCCTGGACCTGGGGTCCAGGGCCCCAGGGGTTGGGCCCCTGGAGCTGGAGTTGGGGCCCCGGGGGATTTGCCCCTGGAGCTGATGTTGGGGCCCCCAGGGGTTGGGCCCCTGGAACTATGGTTCGGGCTCTCTGGGGTTGGGCCTCTGGAGCTGGTTTTGTGGCTCCCAGGGGTTGGGCTCTTGGAGCTGGTGATGTGGTCCCCAGGGGTTGGGCCCCTGTAGCTGAGGTTGGGGCCCCCGGGGGTTATACCCCTGGAACCATGGTTCGGGCGCTCAGGGGTTGGACCCCTGGAGCTGGGGTTGGGGCCCACGGGGGTTAGGCCCCTGGAGCTATGGTTCGTTCGCTCAGGGGTTCGGACCCTGGAGCTGGTGTTGGGGCACTCAGGGATTAGGCCCCTGGAGGTATGGTTCTGGCGCTCAGGGATTGGGCCCAGGGAGCTGGTTTTGGGGCCCCCAGGGGTTGGGCTCCTGGAGCAGGTGTTGGGGCCCCCAGGGGTTAGGCCCCTGGAGCTATGGTTCGGGCGCTCAGGGGTTGGGCCCCTGGAGCTGGTGTTGGGGCCCCCAGGGGTTGGGCCCCTGGAGGTGGGGTTTGGGCCCCCAGGAGTTAGGCCCCTAGCGCTATGGTTCGGGCGCTCATGGGTTGGGCCCCTGGAGCTGGTGTTGGGGCCCCAAGGGGTTGGGCCCCTGGAGCTGGTGAGGGGCCCCAGGGGTTAGGCATCTGGAGCTATGGTTCGGGCGCAAAGGGGTTGGGCCCCTGGAGCTGGGGCCGAGGGACCCAGGGGTTGGGCCCCTGGAGCTGGGGTTGGGGCCCCGGGTGTTACGCCCCTGGAGCTGGGGTTGGGGCCCCCAGGGGTTAGGCCCCTGGAGCTATGGTTCGGGCGCTCAGGGGTTTGGCCCCTGGAGCTGGTGTTGGGGCCCCCAGGGGTTGGGCACCTGGAACTATGGTTCGGGCTCTCTGGGGTTGGGCCCCTGGAGCTGGTGTTGGGGCTCCCAGGGGTTGGGCTCTTGGACCTAGTGTTGGGGTCCCCAGTTGTTGGGCCCCTGTAGCTGGAGTTGGGGCCCCCGGGGGTTAGACCCCTGGAACTATGGTTCGGGCGCTCAGGGGTTGGACCCCTGGAGCTGGTGTTGGGGCATCTAGGGGTTGGGCCCCTGGAGCTGGGGTTGGGGCCCCCGGGGGTTGGGGCCCTGAAGGTGGGGTTGGGGCCCCCGGGGTTTAGGCCCCTGGAGCTATGGTTCGTTCGCTCAGGGGTTGGGGCCCTGGAGCTGGTGTTGGGGCCCTCAGGGATTAGGCCCCTGGAGCTATGGTTCTGGCGCTCAGGGATTGGGCCCCTGGAGCTGGTTTTGGGGCCCCTAGGGGTTGGGCTCCTGGAGCAGGTGTTGGGGCCCCCAGGGGTTGGGCCCCTGGAGCTGTGGTTGGGGCCCCCGGGGGTTAGGCCCCTGGAGCTATGGTTTGGGGGCTCAGGGGTTGGGCCCCTGGAGCTGGTGTTGGGGCCCTCAGGGGTTGGGCCCCTGGAGCTATGGTTAGGGCGCTCCGGGGTTCAGCCCCTGGAACTTGTGTTGGGGCCCCCAGGGGTTGGGCTCCTGGAGCTGGTGTTGGGGCCCCCCAGGGGTTGGGCCCCTGAAGCTGGTGTTGGGGCCCCCAGGGGTTGGGCCCCTGGAGCTGGGGTTGGGGCAATCGGGGGTTAGGCCTCTGCAGCTATGGTTCGGGCGCTCAGGGGTTGGGCCCCTGGAACTGGGGTGGAGGGCCCCAGGGGTTGGGCCCCTGGAGCTGGGGTTGGGGCCCCAGGGGTTAGACCCCTGGAGCTATGGTTCGGGCGCTCAGGGTTTGGGCCCCTGGAGCTGGTGGTGGGGCCCCCAGGGGTTGGGCCCATGGAGCTGGGGTTGGGGCCCACAGGATTTAGGCCCCTGGAGCTATGGTTCGGGCTCTCAGGGTTTGGGCCCCTCGAGCTGGTGTTGGGGCCCCCAGGGGTTAGGCCCCTGGAGCTATGGTTCGGGCGCTCAGGGGTTGGGCCGCTGGAGCTGGTGTTGGGGCCCCTGACCTAATGTCACCCCTTGCTCTCCCATCCCCCACACAGACAGTCCCGACTCCATCACAGTAATGCCCAGACATTTCATGCTTGGAGCAACAGTAACACTGTGTGGCCATGCAGGGTAATGCCCAGAGCATTTCCTGCATGGAGCAAGGGTGACACCGTGTGGCCACATAGGGTAGTGCACAGAGCATTTCCCCGCATGGAGCTATGGTTCGGGAGCTCTGGGGTTGGGCCCCTGTAGCTGGTGTTGGGAGTCCCAGGGGTTGGGCCTCTGGAGCTGGTGTTTGGGCCCCAGGGGTTGGGCCCCTGGAGCTGGGGTTGGTGCCCCGGGGGCTTCGCCCCTGGAGCTGATGTTGGGGCCCCCAGGGGTTAGACCCCTGGAGCTATGGTTCGGGCGCTCAGGGGTTTGGCCCCTGGAGCTATTGATGGGGCCCCCACAGGTTGGACCCCTGGAACTATGGTTCGGGCTCTCTGGGGTTGGGCCCCTGGAGCTGGTGTTGGGGCTCCCAGGGGTTGGGCTCTTGGAGCTGGTGTTGTGGTCCCCAGGGGTTGGGCCCCTGTAGCTGGGGTTGGGGCCCCCGGGGGTTAGTCCCCTGGAACTATGGTTCGGGCGCTCAGGGGTTGGACCCCTGGAGCTGGTGTTGGGGCATCCAGGGGTTGGGCCCCTGGAGATGGGGTTGGGGCCCCCGGGGGTTAGGCCCCTGGAGCTATAGTTCGTTCGCTCAGGGGTTGGGCCCCTGGAGCTGGTGTTGTGGCCCTCAGGGATTAGGCCCCTGGAGCTATGGTTCTGGCGCTCAGGGATTGGGCCACTGGAGCTGGGTTTGGGGCCCCCAGGGGTTGGGCTCCTGGAGCAGGTGTTGGGGCCCCCAGGGGTTGGGCCCCTGGAGCTGTGGTTGGGGCCCCCGGGGGTTAGGCCCCTGGAGCTATGGTTCGGGCGTTCAGGGGTTGGGCCCCTGGAGCTGGTGTTGGGGCCCCCAGGGGTTGGGCCCCTGGAGGTGGGGTTTGGGCCCCCAGGAGTTAGGCCCCTAGAGCTATGGTTCGGGCGCTCAGGGGTTTGGCCCCTGGAGCTGTTGTTGTGGCCCCCAGGGGTTGGGCCCCTGGAGGTGGGGTTTGGGCCCCCAGGGGTTAGGCCCCTGGAGGTATGGTTTGGGCGCTCAGGTTTTGGGCCCCTGGAGTTGGTGTTGGGGCCCCCAGGGGTTGGGCCCTTGGAGCTATGGTTAGGGCGCACCGGGGTTCGGGAACTGGAACTTGTGTTGGGGCCCCCAGGGGTTGGGCTCCTGAAGCTGGTGTTGGGGCCCGCAGGGGTTGGGCCCCTGGAGCTGGGGTTGGGGCCCTTGGGGGTTAGACCTCTGCAGCTATGGTTCGGGCACTCAGGGGTTGGGCCCCTGGAACTGAGGTCGACGGCCCAAGGGTTTGGGCCCCTGGAGCTGGGGATGGGGCCCCAGGGGTTTTGCCCCTGGAGCTGGGGTTGGGGCCTCCGGGGGTTAGGCCCCTGGAGCTATGGTTCGTTCGCTCAGGGGTTGGGCCCCTGGAGCTGGTGTTGGGGCCCTCAGGGATTAGGCCCCTGGAGCTATGGTTCTGGCGCTCAGGGATTGGGCCCCTGGAGCTGGTTTTGGGGCCCCCAGGGGTTGGGCTCCTGGAGCAGGTGTTGGGGCCCCCAGGGGTTAGGCCCCTGGAGCTATGGTTCGGGCGCTCAGGGGTTGGTCCCCTGGAACTGGTGTTGGGGCCCCCAGGGGTTGGGCCTCTGGAGGTGGGGTTTGGGCCCCCAGGAGTTAGGCCCCTAGAGCTATGGTTCGGGCGCTCATGGGTTGGGCCCCTGGAGCTGGTGTTGGGGCCCCAAGGGGTTGGGCCCCTGGAGCTGGTGAGGGGCCCCAGGGGTGTGGCCCCTGGAGCTATGGTTCGGGCGCTCAGGGGTTGGACCGCTGGAGCTGGGGTCGAGGGCCCCAGGGGTTGGGCCCCTGGAGCTGGGGTTGGGGCCCCGGGGGTTACGCTCCTGGAGCTGGGGTTGGGCCCCTGGAGCTGGTGAGGGGCCCCAGGGGTTAGGCCCCTGGAGCTATGGTTCGGACGCTCAGGGGTTGGGCCCCTGGAGCTGGGGTCGATGACCCCAGGGGTTAAGCCCCTGGAGCTGGTGTTGGGGCCCTCAAGGATTAGGCCCCTGGAGCTATGGTTCTGGCGCTTAGGGATTGGGCCACTGGAGCTGGTTTTGGGGCCCCCAGGGGTTGGGCTCCTGGAGCAGGTGTTGGGGCCCCCAGGGGTTGTGCCCTTGGAGCTGTGATTGGGGCCCCCGGGGGTTAGGCCCCTGGAGCTATGGTTCGGGCGCTCAGGGGTTGGGCCTCTGGAGCTGGTGTTGGGGCCCCCAGGGGTTGGGCCCCTGGAGGTGGGGTTTGGGCCTCCAGGAGTTAGGCCCCTGGAGCTATGGTTCGGGAGCTCAGGGGTTTGGCCCCTGGAGCTGGTGTTGGGGCCCCCAGGGGTTGGGCCCCTGGAGCTATGGTTAGGGCACTCCGGGGTTCGGGCCCTGGAACTTGTGTTGGGGCCCCCAGGGGTTGGGCTCCTGGAGCTGGTGTTGGGGCCCCCAGGGGTTGGGCCCCTGGAGCTGGGGTTGGGGTCCTCGGGGGTTAGGCCTCTTCAGCTTTGGTTCGGGCGCTCAGGGGTTGGGCCCCTGGAGCTGGGGTTGGGGCCCCAGGGGTTGGGACCCTGGAGCTGGGGTTTGGTTCCCCCGGGGGTTAGGCCCCTGGAGCTATGGTTCGTTCGCTCAGGGGTTGGGCCCCTGGAGCTGGGGTTGGGGCCCCCAGGGTTTCGGCCCCTGGAGCTATGGTTCGGGCGCTCAGGGGTTTGGCCCCTGGAGCTGGTGTTGGGGCCCCCAGGGTTTGGGCCCCTGGAACTATGGTTCGGGCTCTCTGGGGTTGGGCCCCTGGAGCTGGTGTTGGGGCTCCCAGGGGTTGGGCTCTTGGAGCTGGTGTTGGGGTCCCCAGGGGTTGGGCCCCTGTAGCTGGGGTTGGGGCCCCCGGGGGTTAGACCCCTGGAACTATGGTTCGGGCGCTCAGGGGTTGGACCCCTGGAGCTGCTGTTGGGGCATCTAGGGGTTGGGCCCCTGGAGCTGGGGTTGGGGCCCCCGGGGGTTAGGCCCCTGGAGCTATGGTTCGGGCGCTCAGGGGTTTGGCCCCTGGAGCTGGTGTGGGGGCCCCCAGGGGTTGGGCCCCTGGAGGTGGGGTTTGGGCCCCCAGGAGTTAGGCCCCAAGAGCTATGGTTCGGGCGCTCATGGGTTGGGCCCCTGGAGCTGGTGTTGGGGCCCCAAGAGGTTGGGCCCCTGGAGCTGGTGAGGGGCCCCAGGGGTTAGGCCCCTGGAGCTATGGTTCGGGCGCTCAGGGGTTGGGCCCCTGGAGCTGGGGTCGAGGGCCCCAGGGGTTGGGCCCCTGGAGCTGGTGTTGGGGCCCCCAAGGGTTGGGCTCCTGGAGCTGGTGTTGGGGCCCCCAGGGGTTGGGCCCCTGATGCTGGTGTTGGGGCCCCCAGGGGTTGGGCCCCTGGAGCTGGGGTTGGGGCCCTCGGGTGTTAGGCCTCTGCAGCTATGGTTCGGGCGCTCAGGGGTTGGGCCCCTTGAACTGGGGTCGAGGGCCCCAGGGGTTGGGCCCCTGGAGCTGGGGTTGGGGCCCCAGGGGTTAGACCCCTGGGGCTATGGTTCGGGCGCTCAGGGTTTGGTCCCCTGGTGCTGGTGGTGGGGCCCCCAGGGTTTGGGCCCCTGGAGCTGGGGTTGGGGCCCACAGGATTTAGGCCCCTGGAGCTATGGTTCGGGCGCTCAGGGGTTGGGCCGCTGGAGCTGGTGTTGGGGCCCCTGACCTAATGTCACCCCTTGCTCTCCCATCCCCCACACAGACAGTCCCGACTCCATCACAGTAATGCCCAGACATTTCATGCATGGAGCAACAGTAACACTGTGTGGCCATGCAGGGTAATGCCCAGAGCATTTGCTGCATGGAGCAAGAGTGACACCGTGTGGCCACATAGGGTAGTGCACATAGCATTTTCCCGCACGGAGCTATGGTTCGGGAGCTCTGGGGTTGGGCCCCTGTAGCTGGTGTTGGGAGTCCCAGGGGTTGGGCCCCTGGAGCTGGTGTTGGGGCCCCAGGGATTGGGCCCCTGGTGCTGGGGTTGGTGCCCCGGGGGTTTCGCCCGTAGAGCTGGGGTTGGGGCCCCCAGGGGTTAGGCCCCTGGAACTATGGTTCGGGCTCTCTGGGGTTGGGCCCCTGGAGCTGGTGTTGGGGCTCCCAGGGGTTGGGCTCTTGGAGCTGGTGTTGTGGTCCCCAGGGGTTGGGCCCCTGTAGCTGGGGTTGGGGCCCCCGGGGGTTAGACCCCTGGAACTATGGTTCGTGCGCTCAGGGGTTGGACCCCTGGAGCTGGTGTTGGGACATCCAGGGGTTGGGCCCCTGGAGCTGGGGTTGGGGCCCCCGGGGGATAGACCCCTGGAGCTATGGTTCGTTCGCTCAGGGGTTGGGCCCCTGGAGCTGGTGTTGGGGCCCTCAGGGATTAGGCCCCTGGAGCTATGGTTCTGGCGCTCAGGGATTGGGCCACTGGAGCTGGTTTTGGGGCCCCCAGGGGTGGGCTCCTGGAGCAGGTGTTGGGGCCCCCAGGGGTTGGGCCCCTGGAGCTGTGGTTGGGGCCCCCGGGGGTTAGGCCCCTGGAGCTATGGTTCGGGCGCTCAGGGGTTGGGCCCCTGGAGCTGGTGTTGGGGCCCCCAGGGGTTGGGCCCCTGGAGGTGGGGTTTGGGCCCCCAGGAGTTAGGCCCCTAGAGCTATGGTTCGGGCGCTCATGGGTTGGGCCCCTGGGGCTGGTGTTGGGGCCCCAAGGGGTTGGGCCCCTGGAGCTGGTGAGGGGCCCCAGGGGTTAGGCCCCTGGAGCTATGGTTCGGGCGCTCAGGGGTTGGGCCCCTGGAGCTTGGGTCGAGGGCCCCAGGGGTCGGGCCCCTGGAGCTGGGGTTGGGGCCCCGGGGGTTACGCCCCTGGAGCTGGGGTTGGGGCCTCCAGGGGTTAGGCCCCTAGAGCTATGGTTCGGGCGCTCAGGGGTTTGGCCCCTGGAGCTGTTGTTGGGGCCCCCAGGGTTTGGGCCCTGGAGGTGGGGTTTGGGCCCCCAGGAGTTAGGCCCCTAGAGCTATGGTTCGGGCGCTCATGGGTTGGGCCCCTGGAGCTGGTGTTGGGGCCCCAAGGGGTTGGGCCCCTGGAACTGGTGAGGGGACCCAGGGGTTAGGCCCCTGGAGCTATGGTTCGGGCGCTCAGGGGTTGGGCCCCTAGAGCTGGGGTCGAGGGCCCGAGGGGTTGGGCCCCTGGAGCTGGGGTTGGGGCCCCGGGGGTTACGCCCCTGGAGCTGGGGTTGGGCCCCTGGAGCTGGTGAGGGGCCCCAGGGGTTAGGCCCCTGGAGCTTTGGTTCGGACGTTCAGGGATTGGGCCTCTTTAGCTGGGGTCGAGGGCCCCAGGGGTTGGGCCCCTGGAGCTGGGGTTGGGGCCTCGGGGGTTACGCCCCTGGAGCTGGGGTTGGGGCCCCCAGGGGTTAGGCCCCTGGAGCTATGGTTCGGGCGCTCAGGGGTTTGGCCCCTGGAGCTGTTGTTTTGGCCCCCAGGGGTTGGGCCCCTGGAACTAAGGTTCGAGCTCTCTGGGGTTGTTCCCCTGGAGCTGGTGTTGGGGCTCCCAGGGGTTGGGCTCTTAGAGCTGGTGTTTTGGTCCCCAGGGGTTGGGCCCCTGGAGCTGGGGTTGGGGCCCCTGGGGTTTAGGCCCCTGGAGCTATGGTTCGTTCGCTCAGGGGTTGGGCCCCTGGAGCTGGTGTTGGGGCCCTCAGGGATTAGGCCCCTGGAGCTATGGTTCTGGCGCTCAGGGATTGGGCCACTGGAGCTGGTTTTGGGGCCCCCAGGGGTTGGGCTCCTGGAGCAGGTGTTGGGGCCCCCAGGGGTTGGGCCCCTGGAGCTGTGGTTGGGGCCCCCGGGGGTTAGGCCCCTGGGGCTATGGTACGGCGCTCATGGGTTGGGCCCCTGGAGCTGGTGTTGGGGACCCAAGGGGTTGGGCCCCTGGAGCTGGTGAGGGGCCCCAGGGGTTAGGCCCCTGGAGCTTTGGTTCGGACGCTCAGGGATTGGGCCTCTTTAGCTGGGGTCGAGGGCCCCAGGGGTTGGGCCCCTGGAGCTGGGGTTGGGGCCCCGGGGGTTACGCCCCTGGAGCTGGGGTTGGGGCCCCCAGGGGTTAGGCCCCTGGAGCTATGGTTCGGGCGCTCAGGGGTTTGGCCCCTGGAGCTGTTGTTTTGGCCCCCAGGGGTTGGGCCCCTGGAACTAAGGTTCGAGCTCTCTGGGGTTGTTCCCCTGGAGCTGGTGTTGGGGCTCCCAGGGGTTGGGCTCTTAGAGCTGGTGTTTTGGTCCCAAGGGGTTGGGCCCCTGGAGCTGGGGTTGGGGCCCCTGGGGGTTAGGCCCCTGGAGCTATGGTTCGTTCGCTCAGGGGTTGGGCCCCTGGAGCTGGTGTTGGGGCCCTCAGGGATTAGGCCCCTGGAGCTATGGTTCTTGCGCTCAGGGATTGGGCCACTGGAGCTGGTTTTGGGGCCCCCAGGGGTTGGGCTCCTGGAGCAGGTGTTGAGGCCCCCAGGGGTTGGGCCCCTGGAGCTGTGGTTGGGGCCCCCGGGGGTTAGGCCCCTGGAGCTATGGTACGGCGCTCATGGGTTGGGCCCCTGGAGCTGGTGTTGGGGCCCCAAGGGGTTGGGCCCCTGGAGCTGGTGAGGAGCCCCAGGGGTTAGGCCCCTGGAGCTATGGT